>NW_023425551.1:81406675-81591675 GCF_014108245.1 Pipistrellus kuhlii
TGACCATCTCTTGAACCCTGTATGCCACACCTGTCCGGTGCCAGTGTCCCCACAGCGATGTGGAAAGAGGTGTTTTGTCATCTGTGTGATACAGAGAGGAGAGAGGCATGGGAAGGCAAGGGGTGACCCAGGTCACACCGCCAGCAGGTGGTGGGCGGGCCCTGACCCCCCACTGTCCCCGCTTCCCACTGTCTCCATGGGCCTTGCTTCAGGGTAGGGGTCGGGGGTCACTGTGGTCACCCCATCCCACTGCAGACCTTGGCTCCCCCCCTGGCTGCTTGTGAAATGGCTGCTCCTGCCTTCCACTCCCTTCGAGTCCAGGGGGACATCAGGACCTGGTGGGACGGGCATGAGCCCTCTGCTCCTCCTTCGGGTACTCGGGGAGGCCAAGGGGACAGCATCAGGAGCAGCAGGAGGGAGGCGGACTAGATCAGGGGAAACAGATTTCCCTCCCGTGTTTGGGCTTCTGACGGGCCCCTGCCTCGGGCTCTGGGGGGAGTGTCGTCCCTCCGTTCTCAGCACCGGCCACACCCCTGCCCACGCCCATGCAGGGTTTTTCACTGTGAACTTCACAGCAGCCTGTGAGGCCTGGGAAGGGCTGGAGGTTTGATCCCAGCTGAGGCTCAGAGAGGGTGAGTAACTCTCCTGAAGGCACACAGCTCGGTGGTGGCTGCCTGGCCCCATGACCCTCACTTCATATGGCCTCCCTATCTCCGGGGTCCCCGTTCTCTGCGGAGTAGTGTACCCCGCTCTGAAGCCCCCCTGCTTGTTGCCACCCCACCTACACAAATGGCTGGTTCTTGCCAGCCTGCTCCTCCCAGAGGCCAGCGTTTCTGCACCTGCAGCCCTGGGCTCCTTTCCTGGCACCGGGGCCTCAGGGAGAGGAGAGGGCAGTGTCCTCCGAGCTCCCCACCTCTGCATGTCTGCCCGACTGCACCCCCTCAGCTGGCCCTCCTGTCCCGAGCAGGGACCCTCCCCGCTCCCTGCCCCACACTCCGGCTCTGCTCGGGGCTCCTGGGAGTGGGGGGGCTTAGCCCTCTGATTGGGCACTCACGGTGCTGTGACATCCTACGGGCCACAGAGGGCAGGCGGGCCTCACGGAGAGCTCCCATCACACCTCTGCCTCTGCTCCCTGGCCACCTGGGGACGGGACAGTCACTTCCTCCCTCCTTCCTCCAACGAGGAGGGTGTGGCAAGGGAAGACCTGCTTCCAGCTCCCTGCTTCCTGCAAGGGAAGGATGAGAGCTGCCCGCCCCCCCTCCCTGCAGCGAGGCCAGAACCCGCACCCTTTGCCCCGCTGCCTCTCAGCTCGGTGCCAGCAGGGGCCCTGAGGTCCGGGCAGGAGCCGGTGATTAATTCCCCGGACGGCCCGACGGAGGGGTGTGAGCAGGAGCAGGGAGGCGTCACTCCTGCGGAGCAGGGACATTTTTCACGCTGTCACTGGCAGGGCACGTATCTTTAAACAAACAACAGAGTAAATAATTCAGGGCCTGATTGCAGGCAGATTGGGTGCGGAGCCGGCGATGGGGCTGTCAGCTGCAGCGGCGATGGGGCTGTCAGCTGCAGCCTGCCGGGGCCCAGCTGACTGTTTCCAGAGGCGGCCAAGCCTGCAGACCAGCGGCCATGAGCGGTCTGTCACCAGCACGGGATGGGTGGGCTCAGGGCCTCTGCCCACACCCTCGTCCCTTCCCCGACCCAAGGACGCCCTGGGGGTCCCTCTCGCCACCCCTCCTTGTCGCTGTGGCTATCTCAGCCCTGCCCCTCTGCCCACCACATTGCAAGGCTTAAGGGTGTTCCCCTCCACCTGTGGCTGGGAGCCAGCTAAGGGTTACCATCCGCTCCACAGGGGCGGGGACCGAGGCTCCCAGAGGTTCGGTTTGCTGGAAGGGCCACCTGGCAGGTGCTGAGATGCCCGTGTGGTGAGGGTAGGATTGGACCCCAAGTCTCCCGAGTCCTGGCCGGACTCTTCCTTTTATTCCTCGTAGTTAGCTCCTGGGGGACCCTCCTGGACAGGTCATTGCTCCCATTTTCCTGATGGTGAAACTGAGGCTCCACTGAGGGACTTGGGTCCCTGGCTTGCAACTGAGGGCCGAATGCACTTCTGGGTTCTGAAGCCCATGGGCTGGCTTTCCTGTTGGAGACAGCTCTGGTCTTAAAGGGCTCACAGGGGCTGCCTGTCCCTCAGCTTCCGGCCACTTTCATCCCCTTCCCCCGCCCCCGCCGGCCGTCAGCTGCCTCAGGCTCCGGTCTCCCTGCAGCCAGTGGAGGTGGTGCGGCTGCCCTGGGGGCCGGAGCTGCTGGCGGGTACAGCTTCGGAAACAATTTTCTCAGTTCCCCCAGGTGACGGAGCCTGCTCTCCCGCTGGCCTGCAGGGCCTGATTCAGGGTAGGCTGGGGCTCTTTTCTGACGGTGAGGGATCGGGTGGGGTGGGGGATCCCCTCAGGAAAAGAAGCCGAGGCAGACACGGCCGCCGCTCGGTGTTACGGGGGAAGCTGAGGCCTCGCAGGCCAGGGAAGGAGCACTGGGTCCCAGAGGAGTCGGAGGCAGTCTCCAGAGTGCTGGTCTGCTGGTCCCCCACCACCTCCCTCTCAGCAGCGCGGCGTGTCGGGGTTCCAGCCGCCTCCCTCAGCTCCCTTCCCCAGGGCACCCACCCAGGCCCCCTGTATGGGCCTCCATTAAAACGGACTCATCCGTGGCCTCCCTCCCTCTCGGTCACCCAGCACGCTGAGCAGGTGGACATTTTCCAGGGGAAGGTGGGGCTTCTTTGTAACCTAGACGTTACTGTGCCGCTCTTATTCTCGTCCTGGATGCCATGGGCACCATTGCCTCCCATTAGCACCTGTCTGGGTGGCACCTGAAGCTGAAACCTCCCTGGGGCTGCCCAGCCTGGCGATTGCTCATCTTCTGCTTTAAGAGTTCTGCTGACAGAGAGCCCACCCACCAGCTGAGGGCGCCCACTCCCCTCTCAGCTCTGGCCAGGAGAGTTCCTCCTTCAGCTGTCCTCCGGCCTCCTCACTGGGCCCCGTGTGCCCTCTGCTCACCCAGCCCTGTTCTTCCCACACCCAGTGGGCCTGAGAGCGGGACTCGGCGGTCCTGCCTGTGTCAGCGGGCTTCCAGGTACACTGCGGAGACAAAAAGGCCCCGAACAGAGTGGCTCAGTCAGACCGTGTTTGTTTCTGTCTGGTATGACAGTACATGGTGGTGGCAGGAGCGGGGACCCAGGCTCCTTCCATCTCGTTGCTCCATGGGCTCTGAGAGGGATGGCTGAGGCTGGTGGCTTTCCCTGTCTGCTCATCCACAGAAGGCAAAAGAGAGGAGGTCCAAGGGAAACAACCAGTTTTAATCAAATGACATGGAAGCTGCACTCAGCCTTTCCCCTCCCGTGTCAGCAGGAAAGCCGTCATGCAGGGCCCGGCTTTGCTGCGAGGGAGGCTGGGCAATGTAGTCCTTAACTTCGGCCGTCGTGAGTCCAACAAAGATGGGAAAGAGGGCTGAGGGGACAGTGCAGCTCACCACTCCGCTCCCCTCAATGTGCCCTTCTCTAGGCCAGATGCCCTGATGGACAGGGTCCTGCTGAGGGTCAGGGCAGCTTTATGACAAGTGACACTGTGATTTTCTCCCGTGCAGCCTCCTTCCCCTTTGAGGCATCTGACTGACTGTTCTGCTCTTGACTGCTGTCCTCTGGGTGTCCCCCACCAGGCGACAGAGGGAGACCCTGAATGCTCGCTTGCAGGACAGGACAAAACCAAGGACCTGGCCAGCCCACCCCTCAGGCCTCAGTTCCTCACTGGGCTGCGGTGAGGTGACAGCTGATGTCACCCGTGAAGGCTGTGGCCAGGAAATGGGAGCTGCCCAGATATGGGGCTCCCTCTGGGGCCCAGGGGAGGGTGAGCGAGGGCCAGCGTGATGGGTGCAGATAAGGGAGGCCAAGGCTGAGGCAGGACAGGGCACCCAGAAATGGGAGGTGGCTACAGGGAGGAGACCTAAGAACTCCCGCTTCTCTCGTCCACGGGGAGAGGCCCAGTCAGTCAGAGGCCTCAGTGTCTCGCTTAGCAAGGCCCTGTCTGGTCCCATTATTTCTCTCCTCTGTCCCGTCCCCACTTGCTTCCCATAGGCCGCCAGCCCCTGTGTATTCTTGGCCTGGGCTCTTCCAGAATGGGCTTCTGATAAACCTCCCTTGATAATGTGGTCAACCTTGGAATATCGGGGGGCTTTGGGGTGCCAACGCCCATGCAGTCGAAAAATATCCATATCACTTTGACCCCCAAAACTTAAGTTGTCCCTGGGGGTCCTCGGGGGCTTGGTCCAGGGCCTCCGTGGGAACCAGCCCCGCAGATGCTCCGCCCACGTAAACTGCCGAGGACCAGTGCATGCACCCAGTTTCCCAGACTCCCAACCGCGGATTGAAAACACCGTAGCATTTACTCCAGACAAAACTAGACAAAAACAAGAAAGCCAACGGAATATTAGCGGACCCTCAAGTTCAAACACGTGTTAAGGGTCAATGGAGCTTTAAAAATATACATTTATATCACAGATAAAAGTGATTCTTTTAAAGTGTGGTGGAGCCCGGAGGTGGCAGGGGCTCCTGGGAGATCCTCACGGGGGTTGGGGGGTGGAGGGTGGGAGGGAGCACTGCAAGGGGAGTCACATCTAGAGCAATAGGTGGAGAGGGGGCGCTCCCAGCAGGAAGCCCAGCCAAGCTGAGGTGTGACGGTGGAGGAGGAGCTGAGGCGGCCCAGGGCAGGGAGTTAGTTGGTGACAGGCTGGCGAAGGCGGACCACTCTGCTCTGGGGCCTGGACCTGATGCCCCGGCGGGCAGTGTGGGCACGGGGGTGTGTGGAGAAGCTAGCCTCTGACTCCTGGCTACCCCGTCTCTCCCTCCAGTGCTGGCCACCAAACAGACCTACGTCACCTACACCAACCACGCAATCTAGCGAGGCAGCCAGAGCCGAACCGGAGGAGGAGGAGCCGAGACCCTCGTGATGGTGCGTCGAGCCGGGGCCACTCCCGGGGCCCAGCTGATGTCCTGCCTGCCCGTGGACACCCGCGGATGTGGCTTGGTGCTGAGGACACAGAGCCCCAGTGGTCGCTGCTGGGTGGCCTGGGCAAGCCGGGTGGGCGCCAGGAGGAGGAGCAGGGGCGGGCAGCTTCTGCCACTCCGAGAGCCTGCGTCTTGGCCCAGGGCCCCTCCTGGCCCCAAATCACAGGGGCTCGGTTACGTGGGCCCCGTGCGGTCCCTCTGTCCCTGCCTGTCCCATGGGCGACCTTCTGCGTCTGTCTCCATCCTCTTTATTTTCTCATCTCTGCGTCTGTCTCCATCTGTGCGCTCTGCTTCTCCGTCTCTTCCTCCGCCTCTGCGTCTCGCTCATGAGCGCGTCTCCAGCTGTCTCCCGTTTCTCTCCTGTGCTCCTCCGGGTCTCTCCTCCCGTGCATTTTTCTTGCCTGTCCCCCCCTCCTGCACTTATGACCTGCCTCTGCTCTCGCCTCCCTGCCACCTTCTCTCATCACTAAGTCTTCCATGTCACAAAAGAGAAAAAAGGAAAAAAAAAAATCAAAACACAAAAAAGCCAAACAAAACCCAGCCCCGAGTGTGTTGCAAAGTGCTGCGTCTCCTGGTGGCCTCTGTGTGTCCCGTGGCCCGCAGCCCGCCCGCCTGCCCCCGCGTCCGCTGCGTGGCCCGCCCGCCTGCCCGCCTGCCCCTCCTGCCGATGACACGGAGTTCAGTGCCTGGGTGTCTGGTGATGGTTCTTGATGACAATGTGTAGCGCATGATTGTTTTTTATACCGAGAACATTTCTAATAAAAATAAACACATGGTTTTGCACCCTGGCTCCATGTCCACTGGAGGTCCTCAGCCCTCAGCTGGGGGCCAGGGGCCGGGGGCCGGGGGCCGGGGGCAGCGGGAAGGGGCAACTGGATGATGAAGACGAGGCTTGGGCCCTGGAGGCTGCTCCCTGGGCTGCATCGAGTAGGGGTGTGGGGAGGCTTTGGGCAGGGAGGGGCCAGGGCATTGAGGAAGATTCCAGAAGTCAGCCCTGCTGGTAAGGGGGAGGCTCTGTTCCTGTCCGCTCCCAGCCCCACCCCATACCTGAGCCCCCCTCTCCTCCCAGGGAGCTCTCCCCTGAGCATTTGGCTCCCCGGGGCTCCCAGCAGCCACAGTCCTCCCCTCCTGCTTGTCCTGTCTTCAGGCCACAGGTTCCAAGATGATGGGTGGGGCCAGGTGGGCCAGGTGGGCAGCACAGGTGTGCACACATGAGTCTGTTCTGGCTGCATGTGTGTGTGTGTGTGTTCCTGCCACCTCACATGCATGCTTGTTTCTCTGTTTAGGCCCAAGTGGACATGAGTGTGTGTCACAGCCTGGCCTCCCTGCAGGCTGGGAGGGAGGGGGCAGGGTGTGGCCTCGGGCGGGCTCTGCAGGGGCTGAATCTTAGAGCCAGTGGCACAGCGAGGCCACAGGCAGCAGCTGGAGCCAGGCTGCCGGGCTGACTCCCCACCAGCCGCCTCCTAAGCTGAGGGGGTGTGGGCGCTGTGGCCGAGGCCTGGGGGCCCCTGGGCAGGAGTCAGGCAGGGCCTGGGTGTGAAGGTGTGTGTGGAGGCGAGGGGGCAGCACTGAGCTGTGCCAGGTGCCCTCGGAGGAAGCCTTCTCCTGGGGGAGGCCGGACACGTGTGAGCACGCCTGCGCGCAGGAGCGGCCGTGTGTTCACTCGGAGATGCTGGTGCGAGGGGAGGGGAGGCGGGTCTCACTGCTCGCCTTGCTTTTGCAGGACGGACCTCAGGTCCAGGTAGGTCCTACCCATGTTCCAGGCTAATCATCAAAACTAGGTTGTTAGGCCAAGGCCGTTTACCAGAAGCTCCCGGGCCATTCTGCAGTGTTTGTGCGCCCGTGCGCCTGTGCGTGTGCGTGTGCGTGTGTGTGTGTGTACAAGGGGAGTGCGGCCAGCTCTCCCTTGGGGATTCCCTGACACCCCCCAGCCCGCACCTCCCCTCCCAGGCTCACTTCCCTGGCAAGGTGAGTGCCTCGCAGGGGCACCGGGCACCGGGCGAGGCTGCAGACCTGGCCTGGAACAGGGTTTGATGCTCGCTCAGCCCAGGACTTTCCCACGTCTGTGAGGCTCCATCTAGGTTCCGGGGAGAGTCACCTTCCCAAGGGTGCTGTCCCTTCCCCTCCCCCCAGCACTCAGGGGGGGCCCGTGGGGGACCAAGGAGGAGGCCGGTTGAGCAGGTGGGCGCCTGGAGGGCTTAGGTCAGTGGGAATCCCTGAAACTGGCTTAGTCAGCCCGGGGCTCAGGGGTGCAGGTGGGGCGGGGGCATCCAGTCTGCTGGGGAGGCACACTGTGCTCCCAGAGCCCGCTGTGCTCCCGGAGCCTGCAGTGCTCCTAGGGCCCGCAGTGCTCCCAGGGCCCACTGTGCTCCCACCCGCTGTGCTCCCAGGCCCCCCTGTGCTCCCAGGGCCCGCAGTGCTCCCAGAACCCGCTGTGCTCCCAGGGCCCGCTGTGCTCCCAGGGCCTGCAGTGCTCCCAGGGCTCCCTGTGCTCCCAGAACCCTCCCAGCTCCCAGAACCCGCTATGCTCCCAGAGCCCGCAGTGCTCCTAGGGCCCGCAGTGCTCCCAGGGCCCGCTGCGCTCCCAGGGCCCGCTGTGCTCCCAGAACCCTCCGTGCTCCCAGAACCCTCCGTGCTCCCAGGGCCCGCTGTGCTCCCACCCGCTGTGCTCCCAGGGCCCGCAGTGCTCCCAGGGCCCGCTGTGCTCCCAGGGCCCCCTGTGCTCCCAGGGCCCCCTGTGCTCCCAGGGCCCGCTGTGCTCCCAGGACCCGCTATGCTCTCAGGGCAGGCTGTGTTCCCAGGACCCGCTGTGCTCCCAGGGCCCCCTGTGCTTCCAGGACCCGCTGTGCTCCCAGGGCCCGCTGTGCTCCCAGGGCCCCCTGTGCTCCCAGAACCCTCCGTGCTCCCAGGGCCCGCTGTGCTCCCAGAACCCTCCGTGCTCCCAGGGCCCGCTGTGCTCCCAGGGCCCGCTGTGCTCCCAGGGCCCGCAGTGCTCCCAGGGCCCGCCGTGCTCCCAGGGCCCGCTGTGCTCCCACCCACTGTGCTCCCAGAGCCCGCTGTGCTCCCAGGGCCCCCTGTGCTTCCAGAACCCGCTGTGCTCCCAGGGCCCCCTGTGCTCCCAGGGCCCCCTGTGCTCCCAGGGCCCGCTGTGCTCCCAGGGCCCGCTGTGCTCCCAGGGCCCGCAGTGCTCCCAGGGCCCCCTGTGCTTCCAGAACCCGCTGTGCTCCCAGGGCCCCCTGTGCTCCCAGGGCCCGCTGTGCTCCCAGGGCCCGCTGTGCTCCCACCCGCTGTGCTCCCAGGGCCTGCTGTGCTCCCAGGGCCCGCTGTGCTTCCACCAGCCACAGGAGGATGCTGAGCTCTCAGGGGCTGTGTGGCCCCTCCAGCCAGAGGAAGGCCCTTGGTTTTGGTGCTCTCATTGGATCCCGCTCTGCACCCTCCCAGCCTGGTCTCTGCCTGCCCACTGAGCAGCGAGCGCACATGGGGCTCTCCTGTCTTGCCGTCCCGCCGGCCGGCGCTGCCCGCTGTCCCAGAGGACAGGCCCGGCCTCTGAGCCTCACTGGCCTGGACCTCCCGAAGACCCCGCGGCATGGAACGGCACACACGCCGACATCTCACTCCGGCGGCTAGAGCAGCAATTATAATAGCGTTAATGAGGCTCCTTGCTTTATTTTTAGGTAACCCCGAGGCCCTGCCTGTGTAATTCAGCCCGCCATTGCTCGGCAGATAATTAAAACATGTCACCGTAATTTGCCCTTTTCTAAAAAGAAAGCCGGTAATTATGTTTTTATTGCGAGTGAGGGGAGAGGGGACAGAAAGCAGGGAGAGGAGGAACCATGAGCCGCTCTGGGGCAGCTGCTCGGGGCCTCCGGAACCTCAGGGCCCTTCTGCCCAAGACCCTCTCCTGGCGACTCCCGCCCGCCCTCTGGGCCCTCGCGCCCAGGCTTGGTGGGACGAGCTCCTTTCAGCCCCAGTTGGCTGCAGAGTGTTCCCGTGGCGATTCTGGAGCTGTGCACGGCCTCCTGGGAGTCCCTGTGCGGTGGTACCGTGACACGTGTTTGAAAATTGCCATAATAACTGGTTAGATAGGAACCCCTGCCAGGAAGGGGTCTGCCCGAGCCCGGCACCCGGTGCCGCTCTCAGGGGTCCCTGTGACTTGATGCTTCTGACTCCGAGGAGAAGGGCTGTGTCTGTGCACCAGGAACTGACTGCAGTAGGGCTGGGTGCCGGTGGTGACCCTAGGCATCTGCAATGAGACCCTCCGAGCCTGCGGGCCTGCTGGGAACAGGCAGGCAGCTGCCCGCATTGTGCTGCCCCGAACACCTTGCAATGCCATCTCTGTTGCCTACCACCCTGCCTACCGCCTGGTGACTGCCTGGGGTCCAGGCCGAGGCACAGGCACACTCTCCATCAGCAAACACGCCCACCCGCTTGCAGCCTACTGGAGTTAGGTGTCAAGACACCAGCACTGCCTGGGATCCTCAAGGCGTGAGACGGGGCAGGTAAGTTTTGAAAGATCTGACTTTGAAAGAACTTGGAGGTTACCTTAGTTCAAGAAGCAAGCCGGTCCCCTGCCCCCACCACTTTCTGAATACCACTCAGCCCCAGACCTCATTCATTATCTTCATCCTCCTGCCAGAATGCCAGCCACCAGGGCTGGGTGTCTGCCTGTTTTATCACAGTTGGATCCCCAGGGCCTGGGACAGTACCTGGTACACAGTGGGCATATGAGAGGGGTTTGTTGAATGAACGAATGGGGAGGAGCTGGAGACCTAGAAGGACCCATCTTATCTATCTCCCCCTGCACTGGCCCAGGGCTCAGTTGTCTGAGTCTGCCCAAAGCCCAACGGTCATTTCTTCACGGTGGCTGCCCACAGTCCTCCCCAGAGGCCAGAGGAGGGCACGGATGCCGCCCGCTTGTCATGGAGTAGGGAACAGACCCCCATTTGCCCTCCCCGACCCTGGAGTTGGAATCAGGAGATCTAGATTCTGGGTGAGGCTCTGCCGCTAGCTCGCTGTGTGCCCTTGGGCAAGTTGCTTTCCCTCTCTGGGCCTTAGTTTCTTCCTCTGTAAAATGGAGGTTGGAGCTCTGAGCCCTCAGAACCTGGGTGAGCAGCCAGCATTGCAGCAGTACAAAGGGGAGGTGACTGCAAAGTAGAATCTTTGGGGACCAGTTGCTATGGCAACTGAGCACACACTAAGATTGGGAGAGGGGCTTGAGATGCAAATCAGGCCCTTCCTACCAGACCCAGGCAGACTGTGATCAGAGGAACAGGCTTTGTTAATGTTTTGGGGTCCTGGAAGAGGGTGGAGAAATGGTGGGGTTGTGGGGTGAGCCAGCCCTGCACTCTGCCTTGTGGTAGATAAGCTTGTGTGTAGAACCAGATGTCTAAGCTGGATGGGACCCCAGGGCCATGCACTGACACCCCCCCCACACACACACACAAACAGAAGCAGAGGAACAGGCTCGGAGAGGCCCTGAAAAACCCTCCCACCCCATTTGGATCAACCTCACACGTAGGGGGCATGGTTCTTAGAGGCCCCTGAACACTCTTCCTGGTGGGCACTGAGCCTGAGTGGGGAGGCAGGGGGCCCAGCTTGGAGGGGAGGGCCAGTCTGGGCGCCCCATCCATGCAGCTGGTCAGCTGTTGGCACAGGCAGGGGGGCTGGGTCCCTGCAGGTCTGTGGCTCAGACGCGGAGCTCAGTTTCTGTGGGAGAGGGAGAATACTACCCACTGGAGGTGATTTCAAGACGGCAAAGCATCGTAAGACACGGGGTCAGGAGGCGACAGGAGCCTTGGCCCCTTCCCTGACGGTGTGCTCCCCTCTCCCCCTGCCGGTGTGCTCCCCTCTCCCCTGACCCCGCGCACCCTCCTCTGCGGGTGTGGGCTTCTTTCTTCACCCATTCCTCAAATGTGTCCATTCATCTTTTTCTCCTTCCACCTCCAAAGTTCCATGGCTCTCACCTAAACCGTGGCTGCAGTGCCTTCCCGATATTCCGTGTCCTCCCCCCGCCCCCACCCCGCGTGTGCCAGCCGCCCCTGCAGTCGGGTGGAGGCCATGTGACCAGGTCTGGCCAAGGAGCTGTGGGAGCCACAACCCGTCCGCCCCCTCCTGGACCGAGGCTGGGTCCTCCAGGCGGCGCCCGGGACGTCCCGGACTGAGATGTGGCTCCCAAGATGCAGGCACCTGGGTCCCGCCGCTGGCGGGAGGAGACCCTCTGCCCACCCACGTGAACTCTGCGTGAACAAGAAGTGAACTTTACGGCTGCCAGGCTGAGGTTCAGGGTTTGTTTGTAAGTAAGAGCTCTTCCTATCCCGACTAAGATACCAGCAGCTGGCTGCCATGTGCACGCGTCTTTCCCAGCCTCCTGCCCACGGGCTGGCTGCACCGTCGTCCACGTGGAACCCACAGTCTTCTCCTAAACTGGTTCCTCTTCCGTGGTCCCATTAGTGACCAGGAGCCACGCCCGCTGCGCCGTGTGAGTGTGACCGCACGGGGAGCGGCCGTGTGAGTGTGACCGCACGGGGCGGGGCCGTGTGAGTGTGATCGCACGGGGAGCGGCCGTGTGAGTGTGACCGCACGGGGAGCGGCCGTGTGAGTGTGACCGCACGGGGCGGGGCCGTGTGAGTGTGACCGCACGGGGAGCGGCCGTGTGAGTGTGACCGCACGGGGAGCGGC
This sequence comes from Pipistrellus kuhlii, assembly GCF_014108245.1. NCBI lineage: Eukaryota > Metazoa > Chordata > Mammalia > Chiroptera > Vespertilionidae > Pipistrellus > Pipistrellus kuhlii. Next base: position 81,418,398 of record NW_023425551.1, read on the forward strand.
CGTGTGAGTGTGACCGCACGGGGCGGGGCCGTGTGAGTGTGATCGCACGGGGCGGGGCCGTGTGAGTGTGACCGCACGGGGAGCGGCCGTGTGAGTGTGATCGCACGGGGAGCGGCCGTGTGAGTGTGATCGCACGGGGAGCGGCCGTGTGAGTGTGATCGCACGGGGAGCGGCCGTGTGAGTGTGATCGCACGGGGGGCGGGGCCGTGTGAGTGTGACCGCACGGGGCGGGGCCGTGTGAGTGTGACCGCACGGGGCGGGGCCGTGTGAGTGTGACCGCACGGGGCGGGGCCGTGTGAGTGTGACCGCACGGGGAGCGGCCGTGTGAGTGTGACCGCACGGGGAGCGGCCGTGTGAGTGTGACCGCACGGGGAGCGGGGCCGTGTGAGTGTGACCGCACGGGGTGGGGCTGTGTGAGTGTGACTGCACGGGGAGCGGCCGTGTGAGTGTGACTGAAGGGGGTGTGGCCGTGTGAGTGTGAGTGAAGGGGGTGGGGCCGTGTGAGTGTGACCGCACGGGGCGGGGCTGTGTGAGTGTGACCACATGGGGTGTGGCCGTGTGAGTGTGACCGCACGGGGTGTGGCCATGTGAGTGTGACCACATGGGGTGTGGCCGTGTGAGTGTGACCGCACGGGGCGGGGCTGTGTGAGTGTGACCGCACGGGGCGGGACGGTGTGAGTGTGACCGCACGGGGAGTAGCTGTTTCCATGCACAGGGTCGTCTGGAGCGTCGTCCAGTGGCCGTTCAGTTACGTGGTGGGTAGATCCTTCCAGTGCTGCTTTCCAGGCTTTGGAGGGGCCCAGCAGCACTAGGCAGGGCCCGTGGTGGCAAACCTGTGGGAGCCCCTGGCCCAGCTCTGTGGCCTCTGGGTTTCTGCTCTGCTGGTGGGTCTTGTGTGGCCCTGGGACGGGTCCCCCAACCAGGCTCAGCGCGTTTCCAATGGAACCTGCTCCGTGTTCAGCTGAGTGCTCAGTGATGGCCCTTTTGAGGTTCTCTCTCTGCGCGCTCTCTTCTCTGACCTCTGACCTGTGAACTCTACTCGCCTCAGCCTCCCTGGACTCCAGCTCTGTCTCCACCTGGACACCCTCCCTGTGCATAGCCTGGAAGCTGTCTCTGGACACGACGCGGGACCCATGTCGCAGGGACCATCATTCCCTGCTCAATGCTCAGTGCCTGTGCATGCGGTTCCTGGGTGCTGTCTGTGTTGCTGCTGTCTGGGGAGGGAGGAACCTGTTCCCTGCTGCTGAGCTGCGGTTGGAAGTGAGGCATTCTCCGTCTTTCTAAGTTGCATGACCGTGCAGGCTCTTCTCTGCTCACTTTCATCAGAGGTCCCTCAGGGACCGTGCCTGGTGCCACAAAGGGCCAGCTCAGTGCTGGGCATGATTCTAAGCTCCATTGGCCTTGGGTGGTTTTGTCTGTACAGCCCTGCGAGGGGAGTGCTGTGTTTGCTCTCATTTTACAGATATAGACACAGAGCTCAGAGAGGTTAAATACTGTTAAGCCCCTCAGGCGCACACAGCCAGGAAACAGGGGAGCCGGGATTCGAAGCCAGGCCTTCGGCTGCAGTGCCTGCCCTTAGCCTCCACTCCTCTCTCTGAGATGCTCCTCTCCCTGAGATGCTCCTCTCGAGCTAAGAAGCTCCTCTCCCTGAGGTATTCCTCTCCCTGAGAAGCTCCTCTCCCTGAGGTGCTCTTCTCCCTGAGGGCTCCTCTCCCTGAGATGCTCCTCTCCCTGAGAAGCTCCTCTCGAGCTGAGAAGCTCCTCTCCCTGAGGTGCTCCTCTCCCTGAGGTGCTCCTCTCCCTGAGATGCCTCCACCAGTTTTTCTCTAGCATTTGTTTTGGAGCTCTGCGGTGCCCAGGTCCACCTTCTGCTGTGCCCCCACTCACTCCACTCACTCCACTCCACTGGAGAGGTGGAGCAATGAGCATTAAAAAATAATCATAAAATAGTGGGGAAGCGAGTCCATATTCCAGAAGCCCAGAGCGGTTTCTCTGAGTCATTTCCTGAAGGAGCAGCACCCGCGCTCTGGAAGGGGAAGACAGGAAGGATATTTCAAGGATGAGCAAAGGGACAGGCAATAGACAACACGATATCTGGGAGGGCTGAGTAGGGACCTTGGGAAGATGGAGATGTGCACTCAGAGGTGAGCTGAAACTGGAGAGGCGGCAGGGGCAGGGGAGGAGGGCCCCGCCCAGTGGCCTGACTTGCTTCTAAGGAGGGAGTGGTTGGCTAAGCTGCAACTGGGACAGTCCCTCCGTGGATGACTGGTCAGAAAGGCCTGGGCTGGAGGCTGGGAGACCTGTTAGGAGGCCGCTGCATGGCCTGGCAGGGGATGAGGACCCGGGAGGAGGAACTTGGCTGGATGGAAAGGGGGAAGGAGGGGGAAGACAGATGAGACTGGCGTGGATGACTGGATGCTGCAGTTGCTGGAAGGGGAGAGTGAAGACTGGACTTCTCAGTTATGTCTTTAAGGGAAATGGGCCTGTGTTCCATTAGCTCCTGCCGTCACCTCCGGCTGAGAGGCAGAGGTGGCGGCAGGAGCTGGAGGAGCACACTGAACTCAGAGCTTGCGGCCAAGTTTAAGGGATGCCCAGCCACGTTCCACTAGGAGTAGCTGCCTCTGGGCTGTCGTGGTGGGAGAACTCACTTGTGTCTTGCTGAAGTCATTACAGTTTGCAGTCTCTGTGAGCACCTTAGACTGTGCTTGAGCGAATGCACCCATTGATGCACTGGTTCTCACTCTGCTGTTCGGGCCTTCCCACCCCCACTATTGACCTTTGTCTACGGTGGTCCCTGAACCAGGGACGCCATCTTTTCAGTCACCTCCACACCCTCCTGCTTGGACACTGGGCACCATCAGGTCAGGATTCGACCTTGGCATTCCTTCCTCCAGAACCAGTCCTTCTGCTGTGCCCCCACTCACTCCATCACTCCACTCCTCTCACTCCATTCCACTCACTCCATTCCACTCACTCCACTCACTCCATTCCACTCACTCCTCTCACTGCTCTCACTCCTCTCACTCCATTCCACTCACTCCACTCACTCCATTCCACTCACTCCACTCACTCCATTCCACTCACTCCTCTCACTGCACTCACTCCTCTCACTCCATTCCACTCACTCCATTCCACTCACTCCACTCACTCCATTCCACTCACTCCACTCACTCCATTCCACTCACTCCATTCCACTCACTCCTCTCACTCCTCTCACTCCACTCACTCCATTCCACTCACTCCATTCCACTCACTCCACTCACTCAATTCCACTCACTCCATTCCACTCACTCCTCTCACTCCTCTCACTCCACTCACTCCTCTCACTCCTCTCACTCCACTCACTCCATTCCACTCACTCCATTCCACTCACTCCATTCCATCACTCCATTCCACTCACTCCACTCACTCCACTCCACTCACTCCATTCCACTCACTCCACTCACTCCACTCCACTCACTCCATTCCACTCACTCCACTCACTCCATTCCACTCACTCCACTCACTCCACTCCACTCACTCCATTCCACTCACTCCACTCACTCCATTCCACTCACTCCACTCACTCCATTCCACTCACTCCTCTCACTCCATTCCACTCACTCCATTCCACTCACTCCTCTCACTCCATTCCACTCACTCCATTCCACTCACTCCACTCACTCCATTCCACTCACTCCACTCACTCCATTCCACTCTCACTCCATTCCACTCACTCCACTCACACTCCATTCCACTCACTCCTCTCACTCATTCCACTCACTCCATTCCACTCACTCCTCTCACTCCAATTCCACTCACCCATCCACTCACTCCATCCACTCATCCTCATCCACTCACTCCACTCCACTCACTCCTCTCACTCCACTTACTCCACTCACTCCACTCCACTCACTCCTCTCACTCCATTACCACTAACTCCATTCCCCTCACTCCCACTACTCAATTCCACTCACTCCTCTCACTCCACTCCCCTCACTCCATTCCACTCACTCCACTCACTCCATTCCACTCACTCCTCTCACTCCATTCCACTCACTCCATTCCACTCACTCCTCTCACTCCATTCCACTCACTCCATTCCACTCACTCCTCTCACTCCATTCCACTCACTCCATTCCACTCACTCCACTCACTCCATTCCACTCACTTTCTCACTCCATTCCACTCACCCACTCACTCCATTCCACTCACTCTCCTCTCACTCAATTCCACTCACTCATTCCACTCACTCCACTCACTCCACTCCCACTCACTCCTCTCACTGCACTCACTCCTCTCACTCCATTCCACTCACTCCATTCCACTCACTCCACTCACTCCATTCCACTCACTCCACTCACTCCATTCCACTCACTCTTCTCACTCCATTCCACTCACTCCTCTCACTCCTCTCACTCCACTCACTCCATTCCACTCACTCCACTCACTCCATTCCACTCACTCTTCTCACTCCTCTCACTCCACTCACTCCATTCCACTCACTTCATTCCACTCACTCCTCTCACTGCACTCACTCCATTCCACTCACTCCTCTCACTCCACTCACTCCATTCCACTCACTGCTCTCCCTCCACTCACTCTCTTCCACTCCACTCCACTCCACTCCATTTCTTCCACTCCACTCACTCTACTCCAATCATTTCACTCACTCCACTCACTCCACTCCCTCCACTTTTCTCACTCCACTCCACTCCACTCCATTCCATTCCTTCCACTCCACTCACTCTACGCCAATCATTTCACTCACTCCATTCACTCTACTCCAATCATTTCACTCATTCCACTCACTCCACTCCTTCCACTCCTTCCACTCCACTCCTTCCACTCCACTCACTCCACTCCACTCCACTCCACTCACTCCACTCCCCTCCACTCCACTCCACTCCACTCCACTCCACTCCACTCCCTTCCATTCCACTCTACTCCACTCACTCCACTCCCCTCCACTCCACTCCACTCCCTTCCATTCCACTCTACTCCACTCACTCCACTCCCCTCCCCTCCACTCTACTCCAGGCTTTTGAGTTTTCTTGGCCATTTCTGTAGGCTTTCCAGGGGCTGGCCATGTCTTATTCCTCTTTGTTGGCCGATGCTTCCTTCCTGTGGGGACTCAGTCAATGCGTGACGGTGGAATGCCTCTGAGCGGTGGGCATGGGAGCAGGGCGGGCTGCTGGGAGAGTTCAGTGAGCTCACTGCACGAGGCGGGTGGTTTAGCTGGGCTGCTGTGCAACAAATGACCTCAAATCTCAGTGGCTCAAAACCACCAGATTTTCTTTTCTCACACGGGCTGTCCCTCACGCGCAGGGGGAGTGAGCTCTGCTCCTCTCAGCTGCTCAGAAACGGCAGAGGACGGAGGCCCATCGTACGGTGTCACCACGTGCACAGGCCTCCCTGGCAGGGCCCGGAGGGGGCGGAGGGCAGGCCGTCCACAGCGGCTCTTGATGCTGCCGCCAGAGAGAACACATCCTTCCTGCTCGTACTGCACTGGCCGAACACGTGCTCCAGCCCCACCGGCTTCAAGGAGATGGCCACGCAACCCCTTCGCCTCGGAGAGGAGGGAACTGGGAACCTGGGTTAGCGGGGGAGTCTGCCGCTCGGTGTGTACAGTGGGCACGACGTGAGAACACAGCGCAGGGCCCACCGGTGTGCTTCCGCTCCAGCGCCCGTCCCGACCCGCCTCCTGCGCACAGCGAGGCAGGCCGGCCTCCTGGTCTCGTGCGGCTGTGGTCAGCGGGGGGGAGAGGAGAGGTTTCTCAGACCCACACGTTCCTACATAACACTTACCTACTGTGACAAGTGCTCTGAGAGAAAAGACCAGGTCCCGTGAAGGAAAGAGAGTGTGTGTGTGTGTGTGTGACTCCATTGAAATGGGGAGTCAGGGAAGGCCTCTCTGAGGAGGCTGCCTTTGAGCTGAGAACGAAAGAAAAGGAAAAAGTCAGAGGGAGGGGAGAGGGAGGAGCCTTTTAGGCAAAGGGAACAGTCTGTGCAAAGGCTCGGAGGCGGGAAAGGGCCTGGCAAGTTTAAGAAACTGAACGAGGCTGAGGCTGAGGCTGAGGCTGAGGCTGAGGCTGAGGCCAGGGATTTCGGAGAAGCGAGGGCAGAAGCCCAGAGGGGAGGCCTCCAGGCCTCCAGGCCTCCAGGCCTCCAGGCAGCAGCAGCCAGGGGCCCTGAAAGCTTTAATTGGGTAGCATGTGGCGTGACCTGCAGTGACCTCTGAATGGCGTGTGCTTCCGGGTGGACACAGGCTTCTGAGCGTCTCCGGGCGAGCTCACCCCCGGGTTCTCAGCGGCGCCTGCGGCTTTGACTCCAGAAGAGCATCTGCTGTCTGTCCTCGCACCTGTCCTCGCCCCTGGACGTGGGCCTGGTGGCTCCTGCCTACTCCCCACCGCCGGCCAGGGGTGGAATGTTCCCTCCCCTCTCAGGGCCCCTGGCTGCGTCAGGACGTTAAACGGACAAGGACAGAGCACAGGAGAGAGGCATGCTCATGTGTTTATGGTGTGCCATGGGAGCCCTCAGAGGCAACGAAGACCAGTTGGACCCGAGTGTGCCCGCGGGTGTGACGCCTAGCGGGCGGCTCAGGACTGTGGTGCTCACAGAGTGTGGGGGTATCGGCTGGAGGGACTTGGCGAGGCTGCTTCTGAGGGTTCTTCTCCGGGCCCCTTTGCCCCAGAGAGAAGGAAGCTCCTCTTACAGGGTGAGAGCCTGCTTCAGGGAGAGGGGCTGGTGGGGACGCCAGCCGACCTTCTGCAAACTCCTTCTGGTGCAGATCAGACTCCTGACCACTCCGCCCCTGCTCCCCCCTCGATGAAAGGCCCCAGGATCCTCAAGACGCCGGATCCCAGGAAGCTTGGGATCCACCTTGACCCCTACCTGCACCCTCATCCAGTGTGTCAGCCAACTCTGTCGGCTCGACTTTGGGATGTCAGAGTCCAGCTGCTTCCCACCATGCCAGCCTGCCTCCAGGCTGTGCAGGCCCTCCGCAGCCCTGCCTCAGGGCTTCCCTCACAGCCCCCGCAGCCAGAGGGATCTGTAGACGTGCGGGTCGGATTCTCCCTCAGCCTGTAAAGACCCTCCGGTTTCCATCTCACTCTGAATAGATCTCAGACCTTGGGCCTGGGCCCTCGCAGTCCTCCAGCCCGTCCCCTCCCTCCCTCCCCGCTCCATGCAGCCACCAGCTTCCCCCTCCTCCGGCCACACCAGTCCTGTTCTTTCACCCAGATCCTTTTTCTCCCCTAACTTTGGTCACTACGTGGTCTCCACAGAGGCGGTCTCTGATTGCCCCCACAGGGCACGCCCCTGCCTGCGTCAGTGCCCGCTGCCCACTCGGTTCCTCTTCCTCCTCCTCACCCCGGACAGCACGTCTCTCCCCAGGACCGAAGCCCTGGGCCGCAGGGACCTCTGTGTTTTCCACTAACCTCCCAACGCCTGACACAGCCGCACGTGGGCTGCAGGTCCCAAGTGAGCGGGTGAGTGACCTGGGAACTCAGGGGCTGCTGGGAGGGCAGAGGCCTGGCTTTGTTCTTTCTGGGGAGATGCCAGCTGGGGTGCGGGCCCTTTGGTTCCTGGAGGTGGAACAGGCCGCTTTGCCCCGTCCCCTCAGGAGCCCACGCCACGGTCTTGGAGGACACAGTGAAGTCCCACAAACGGAAGTGCAGATGCTGCCGCTTGCGAGGCGAGTGCGCTGTTCCCTGGGGAGATGGGGAGCTTCTCCAGCGCCGAGCCCCAGAAGCAGAGAAAAGTCTTCCCTGGATGTGGTCTAGGCTACCCTAGACGTCCCAGCGCCGTGCCTCCTACAAGCTGAATAACCAGGAAGATTGCCTTGCCTGGGCCCAGGAGCCAGGCCTCATTCATCATCCACTCATCACTCATCCATCACCCACTCATCACTCATTCATCCTTCACTCATCACTCATTCATCCTTCACTCACCACTCATTCATCACCCACTCATCACTCATTCATCCTTCACTCACCACTCATTCATCACCCACTCATCACTCATTCATCCTTCACTCACCACTCATTCATCACCCACTCATCACTCATTCATCCTTCACTCACCACTCATTCCTCACCCACTCATCACTCATCCATCCTTCACTCATCACTCATTCATCCTTCACTCATCATTCAGCAAATCAGTACCGCGCCCTTCCTGTGGGCCAGGCGTGGGCACCAGGTGGACAAGGCTGATTCAGACCCCAAGGGCCAGGATGAGCAGTCCCGCTGCGGGAGCTGCTTGGGCTCGGGCTGCGGGGAGGAGGGACACTCTCTTTGAACTGCGGCCAGGAGGTGAAGAGATTGGGGGTCTGGGGAGGGAGGATGTGGCATCAGGCAGGCCCACGAGGGTGGGACTTCCCCCTTTGTGAGCCTAAGAGTCCCTGAGGCTGGTGGGAATGCCACACCCTTTCAGGACTCTGCATTCTTTCCCAAACATTCAGTAACTCACTCTCCAGGCTGGCAGGTGCGCATTGGTGCAGGGAGGGGACATGAAGTAGAGGAAGGGTCAGAAGACAAGGGGGCGGGGGGAGATGCTGGGCAGCAATCTTAGCGCTGTGGACACAGGCAGGAGTGACAGGTGGACACCCTGAGAGGCCTCCCACCACAGGACACCCAAAGAGCACCACAAAGACAACTCTTCCTGCCCTCCCCCCCCCAAATACGTAATTGTTTGTAAAATGAGTGAATGAGTGAGTGACTGTAAGGACAGCCTTAGAGAATCTGGAAGCCTGAGTGCCAGGGGGTTCTAAGCTGCAGGGAGACCTCAGGACATTTGCACAGACATCTCCAGCACCTTGCAGCGCTATTGGCATTTTAGGCCAGGCTATTTCTCGTTGAGGCGGGCTCTCCTGAGCATTGTAAGTTTGGCAATAACCTTGGCTTCTACCCACTAGATGCCAGTCGCACCTCCCTCCTGCAGTGCTGAGAGCCATAAATGTCCCCTGGGGACAGCGTTGTCCAGTTCCGGAATCAAAGGCCTAGAGAGTTGGGTGTTAAGGGTCCCACAGGGAAGAGTAGGCAGGTGTAGGCGCTGCACAGTGGGGAGCTGTGATTGACCTCTACAAAACCCCAGGGCTCTCAAAGGCTGCATTCTGTGAAAGGATGGAGGAAAAAACCCACCCATGGCAAAAAGAAACGATAAGAATATGTGTCTATTGCCGTTGCTACCTTAGGTAGAAAAATAGCCTTTACATTTGCAACCACAAACTTGTCCACAAGGGGTTTAGGGACAACATGTGCATTCTCTGGCGTCCCAGGAGATTCCAGGTGGACCTGGGGCACCTGGCAGAGGCAAAAGCGGCCTGTGTTTGGAGAACACACCCTCAGCTCCTACTCACAGAATTCCCATGGGGCCCGGCTCAGCCTGGGCTTACTGCGCACATTACAGTGCACACGGGGACCATCGGCCCTGAGTGAGCAAAACAACAAATGACAGAATTAGGCCTTTAACGCTTAAAATATTGGGCCGACCAGATCTGGAATGCTTAGAAACATAGCTTGTTTAGAGAAATAAAGATGCCACCGAGAAAACCAGGCAAATCAGAAATGAACAAACAGACTAGGAATTGATAATGATAATGTTGAAATTAAAAACCCAATGGACGAGTTAAACAGCAGATTAGATACCGTCGAAGAGGCAGTTAGTGAACTGGAAAATAGATTTGAAGAAATCATTAGCCATAATTCAGCACAGAGAAAAACATGAACAAAAAGAAAAAAGACATGGGACACAGAATGAGAAATTTAATAAATGTCAGCTAGGAATTCCACAAGAGACAGTTGAGAGAATTGGGGGAAGACATGTTGATTAGGAATTTTCCAGAAATGATGGAGAAGACAAATGTTAAATCCTGGGAAGGAAGTTTGAAGAATTCAAGCAGAGTAAACGAAAAGAAGCCCACAGTAGAGAAACAGCAGAAATCCAAAGAGAAGATCCAAAGGCAGCTGGATAGAAAGTCCGAGCACAATGACCCCCTATGGCTCCCGTTCTCGGGGGGCCCGGAGACCTCAGGGAGGGGCCAGCATGAGCAGGTGGAGTCCCAAACTGTCACCGTTAAAACTGTCAACGGAAGAAACAGTCAAACCCGTGAAGAATTTTGGTGAGTTTATTGGAGCCAAGCTGTCGACAATTGTCAGGAAGCAAAATCTCAATCAATTGAGGTAATGCTCGGAGAAGGGCAGTTTTGCGCCTTGTTTTACACAGTCACTAAAGAGAGGAGATGTAAGCGGGTCACATGAACTCCATTGGTGATACCCTGTTTCCCCGAAAATAAGACAGTGTCTTATATTAATTTTTGCTCCCAAAGATGCGCTAGGTCTTATTTTCAGGGGATGTCTTATTTTTCCAGGAAGAACACGGTACACATTTATTGTTAAATGAAAATAAAGGAAATTTACTACCTGTATACAGTACGGTAGTATGGTAGTTGTCAACACAAACCAGACAAACTGTGAATCCTACAGTATCAAGAATTTACTCATTTATTCAATGACAATCATGTCATCATCTTCTGGAACATCATCATAACAATCCAATTCCTGAATTTCCTGGTGAATTTCTTGTGATTCCATTTCTTTCAGAGTCAGTGGACCAAATCTCTCATGTTTAGCCTGGGGGGGCCTTTTTTTCGGGGGAGGGGAATCCCTTATATTTCACTCAGAAGGAAACCTGTAAGTAGGTCTTATTTTCGGAGGATGACTTATTTTCGGGGAAACACGGTAAGTTAGGAGGCAGGAGAAAGCAAAGTGGGGAAACCTGTAGGATTGGATGACAAGCACAATGACAGACACATCCTTTCCATTGGTGGGTACAGGATGCTTAACGGTCAATAGTTAACATGATAAAACCATGAGGGGATTTACGGTCTCTGCCCTGGTCCCCTGTTGTGCCCTGTGGGGTCTGGACAAAGGGGAGTTACCTAGATATTCTGGAGAACAAGATGGCAGATTGCAAAAGACAATAGACAGGCTCACTTAAGGGAAAGATTGACCTTTGTCAGGGAAGATACCAGCTTAGGACACACTACCCACCACAAACTGCTTTTAGTTTAAAAGGTTTTAATTTCAGGCCATCCTTTGTGGTTATTTTTGGTCTCTGAGTTTGCAAGGCAGCCCTGCAGGCCTTCCCCGAGCTTGTCAGGCAAGCATGTGGCCCCTTTCATCTGTAAAATATTAAAAGAAATATGATCTTAATGTGATCTTAATGGAGCTGGGCTTGGTGGTTTCATGGCCCAGTGGGGTGTGTGTGTGTGTGTGTGTGTGTGTGACACTCAGTAACCTCTGGACGTGCCCCACAGGCTGGAGGAGGTTCCTTGAGAGAGGAGGGGCCCCCTGTGAGCCCTGGACACAGGTGGGGGCGGGGCAGTGAGCATGAGGCCTGGACACAGGTGGGGGCGGGGCAGTGAGCATGAGGCCTGGACACAGGTGGGGGCGGGGCAGTGAGCATGAGGCCTGGACACAGGTGGGGGCGGGGCAGTGAGCATGAGGCCCTGTGAGAGCTGGGAGCCCGGCGTGGGCCCGGGGGCCACAGAGGCCTTGGGACTGACTCGACCTCCAGTCTGTTTGGGCCTCTGCCCTGGAAGGACTCTGGAGAACACCGGGGCCACTTCCCACCCACACAGGCTTCCTGGAGGAGGTGGTGGCTGGAAGAGGAAGCTGCGAACGGTGGGGTGGGGGAAGGAAGAGCAAGGCTGGGTGTGTAAGGAAACCGGAGGGCAGAGGAGAGGCTGAGAGGTGGGGAGCCCCAGGGACTGCCCCTCTTTCTGGATAAGCACAGCACCTCCCCTCCCCGCCGCCCCCCAACACACATCCTTCGCCATTCTTGCTATGAATTTCTTGCCAAACAAGCTTCATTAATTGTCTAATAACCAGATTAATTAAGGATGCTGAAGTAAACAGCAAGAAGGTAATTTGTTCCTGATTACTGTGTAATTGTGGGAGGATGAACTCATTTGCATATGCAAAGAAGGCTCCATGCACAGCGAATGACAATAGAGAGAAGTAATTGTGCATCTGACCCAAATCCCAACATCTCTCCCTTCCACCTCCTGCCTCCTCCACCCCTTCCTTAGCCTCCCTCTCTCTTGTTTAAGTATGTTTTTACTGATTTTAGAGAGAGAGGAAGGCAGAGGGAGGAGGAGAGGGAGGGAGGGAGGGAGGGGGGGAGGGAGAGAGAGAGAGAGAGAGAGAGAGAGAGAGAGAGAGAGAGAGAGAGAGAGAGAGAGAGAAAAGCATCACTCTTCCTTCTGTGCCTCCTACATACGTCCCTACTGGGGATGGAGCCCAGGACCTGACATGTGCCCTGACCGGGGATGGAACTGGTGACCTTTTGGTGCCTGGGACGATGCTCAACCAGCTGAGCCACAGGGCCTGGCTCTTGGCCGCTCTAGAAAACTGGCTGGCAGGCAGCCTTCTGCCCCACCCACAGCCAGGCATGGGACCTCCTGGCCCCAGGCCCTCCTGCCCCCAGGCCTTCCTGCCCCCCCAGGCCCTCCTGCCCCCCAGGCCCTCCTGCCCCCCAGGCCCTCCTGCCCAGGATCCTTGCAGCTTTTCCCTCCATGAGAGGTGAGTTTCATAAAGAGGGACTGGCCCCGACTTAGTGCTCTTGGCAAGCTGCCTCCCCAGCCTCGATTTCCTTACCTGTAAAATGGACGCACAGCCCGCCCTCCCTAGTCACTGGGAGCCGGAGGGACCGTGTGTAAACTGTGAGGAGGGGACAGGGCTGGCCGGGCGCCTTTCTCAGGAGCCAGATGGCGGAGTGCATCCTCAGAGCCCTTGGGGTCTGGTGGATGGTGCCTTCCGGGACCAGCTCCCCTCCGGCCCAGGGGCTCATTCCTGTGAGGAGCTGGCCGGCCTCCCTGTGCCCCAGGGGCTGGGAGGGCCCCCCAAGGCTAAACTCCGGCGGGAGGCGGGGGTGGGGGACCCCGTGCCCAGGCATCCCCGCTCCCCAGGGCCTCAGACGCCAAATTGTTTTCTGACGCGGCCTCCGTTTCTCCTGAACTCAATTTGCGTTTTCAAAGCAGCTAATAGACGCATTAAAAAACCCATTTTGGTGGGGATTGGATCTGACTGGAGGAGATCAATGCGCTGAGGCTTCTCCTCCCTCTCCCTCGCCCCTGTCTGCCTCACGTCGCCATGGAGACCGGGAAGCCGCCTTGCCTAACTGGGCTCTGGCTGGCCTGCTGGGGTGGCTCTGCGCCCCAGCATCCTTCCAGCACCCTCCTCTCTTCCCGGCTGTTGTCCACACCCGCACCATATAGCTCATCCGCACCCACCACCGACCTCTTCCCAGAGCTCAGAACCCGCTGATCCCTGGTCCAGGGCAAAGGTGCAAACTGGTGTGGTGTGTGTGGTGTGTGTGTGTGTGTATGTGTGTGTGTGTGTGTGTGTGTGTGTGTGTGTGTGTGTGTATGTGTGCGTGCATGTGCACGCGTGTGGGGAGGATAGGGTTTATTGATTAAACTGCACCTCAAACTTTATTTCCACCCACTGTGCACCTGCAGCGATGGCTTAGCTCTTGGGCCCAGTAGCCACAGTGTGAGAAGCCCACGCTGGGACTCACTCCGCTCCGCCCCCAGCTGGGAGACCTGGGGCAGGCCGCTTCCCTCTGTAAGGCTGATACTAGGCTTCGGGCAAGGTCGGGGGGAGGAGGCCTGGGTTTGTGACCGCAGAGGAATAGATTGTCAACCTGTGCTGCTCGGGGACAATGCCATCCGCACAGGACTTTGCAAGGCGCCCTCCAGCGTGGGAGCCCTGGCTGTGCTGTGACCAGGAGCAGAGGGCCTGGCTGCTGGGTTTGTGTCCGGAGCCTGGGGACCCTGCACCCAGTGGCTCTTCCCCACACGTCTGCTGGGTGGTCAGCGATGAAAGGGGACCCACTGCCTGGCGTGATGGGAGCCGGAGAAAGGCCGCCTGGGCCAGCTCTGAGCCTGTCTCCACGCTTACCCAGGTGGGCTTGGGCACGTTACCATCTCTGAGCCCCAGATATCTGTTAACACAAGAAGCATTCAAACCTGTGAAGAATTTTTGTGTCTGTTTGAGTCCAACTGTTGACAAATGCCGGGAAGCAGACTCGCCCGGGTTGAGATAACAGTCCGCTGGAGAAGGGCGGTTTGCACCATGTTGATAGCTGCCAGTCAGAGGAGGCATCAGTGGGTTGCATGAACTCCACTGGTGAGAGATTAGGGAGGTGGGAGAAAGCAGAGCGGGGAACCTCTGGGATTGGATGGAAAGTGAAATGATTGACACACATTTCTTTCACTTTGGTGGGTGCCGCGTAGTTCAGTCAACAACTAACCCAGCGACAGGGCGGGGACTTGTCTCCGCAGGAGGTGCCTGTGCTGTGAGGGGTCCGGAAAAGGCAGAGGCCAGTTGCTTGGACATTCCCACGATGCTATCCTAGAGGCAAAGGACAATAGACATTAAGATAGAGATTGACTGTTGACAGGGAAAATACCGGCCTAGGACATGACTACCTGCCATAGCGGCCTTTTAGTTTAAAATGGCTTTAATCTCAGGCCGTCCTTCCTGGTCACTGCAGGTCTCTGAGTTTGTGAGGCCGCCAGGCAGGCCTCACCGAGTTTGTCAGGGAGCACGTGGCCCCTCTGCCCAACTTCTCGTCTGTGAGCTGGAGATCCTCATCGCGCTGACCTCCCAGCGCTGTGTGGGGCTAAGTGATTCTGTATATCAAGTCCTTAGAACAGGGGTGGCTGCGGTAAGTCCTCCATGTCAGCGCATTCTCCCCGGACTTGGGGCCCCGGCACCCGCGCTCCTGGCTTCCCACCGCCTCTCTCCCCAGATCTCCGGGGCCGGAGCCCCAGGCGGCAACGTCTCTGGTGTTTTTCCTGCTGTGATCGCGTCCTTGGAGAACAGACGCCTGTGGCGGCAGCGGCTCCTCATAGCGAGACCATTGCTTTGTGTGGCTCTGCCTGGCACTGCACAGCCCAGCGTCCCTCTCAGGAAAAACTGCCTTCGAAGGCTCGGGACGGTGCTCAGCTGGCAGGTCTCCCCAGAGGCCAGCGCTCCCCAGCTCTCAGCTCAGCAGCACCCACCTGGTTTAGGAGTTGGAATGGGCACGGGGTGGGGGGGCTGGGAGGTGCCCACCCGTGTGAAAGGGACACTCAGGCACCCGGCCCTCCGATGGACTTGGAGACCTGCTCTGGGTCCTGGGCCACGTGGGCGAGCGGGTCCCTTCTCAGGCCCCAGTGTTCCTGCCTGTGACACGGAGATGTTAACAGCAACCCAGGTAGGAATGACGGCTGCCCCGAGGCTGTGGCAAGGCTCCGAGGGGGCCCTGAGCACGTCCCCAGCTGTCAGGCCTTCGCCCTGGCCTGGGAGGCAGCTGGGTCTCCCGGCCTGTGTGTCTGCAGAGCCCGGCCATCAGCGGGTGCTCCGCAGGTGTGGGCGGACTTAAAAGCCAGAGGGCCAGGGAGCCCAGGCCTGAACTTACGGGGGAGAGACGAAGAGAAGCCCGGATGTTTCACCCAGAGGGGCGGCTGGCAGAGAAGGCGTTGGGTCAAGAAGATGTTAAAAAAAATCGCTTTCACATAAATATAAAATAAATGCGCATCAGTCTTTAACTTACTGTTTAAAGTGGGAACCAGTAAGATGTTGCAACTGGTTCAGAGCAGAAGCCGAGAAGCAGGTCCAGATGTAGCTGCCAGGAAAGGCGTTTATAAATGGATGGGAAACTGGTCAATAGCCACAGGTCAATAGTCATTTGTACCTCCAGGACAAGACTCATTGGCTTAGCCAGCAGTTCTGTACAATTTCCAAAGTTTTAAAAACCGCTCACAGGCAAGGAAAGGCCGGGCCTGTAGAACTAGTGAGCCAGAAGCTCTGCAATAGATGGCACTTCGAAGTCTTTCAGCCCTCTCTGGGCGGCGATGGCCTGGAGCCGGCAGGGCTGAGGGCTCAGCAGAGGCACACAGGTCACCTCCTTCCCACTTCCTGGGCCTGCTGGCCTCCCTGTTCCCTTGGCTTTGGGCCCCAGGGGAGAGCCAGCGCCCCTGCTAGCTTTAGCATCCATAGCTTCTCTCTCTTCTTATTTTTAAAATTGTGATTAAGCAAACTCCCAATACATTGAATAAACATTAAGTCTATAGCGTGATAAATTTTTGCACATGTTCACAGCCATGCAGCCACAATTGGAGTCACGGGACAGACTATTTCCAGAACTTCAGAGCATTCCTCACGCCCCCTACTGTTCTATGGAAGAATGGACCTTGAAGGAACTAACTCCGTCCTGTCCCCTTGCCCGCTATCTGAACCACAGGCATTCCATTTTATTCCCATGAATTCTGATAGGACTGCCTTCCAGGCACAGATGGTCCGGTGACCTGTTAATCCCAGGGTATAACTAAACCAGATAAGTAACTATGCTATTTCTGGCTTCTGTAAATATGCTTGCTTGAATAAAGGGAAAATAAAAGGCGGGGGTGGGGGGTAGGGGTGGGTGTGGGCTGGAAATCTGAGCCTGTGGGGAATCTGGTGCACGTTATCAGTTTATGGTCTGGTCACTGCTCCCTCTTAAATGGTCTGTCTTGCAGGACCTGTTTGCTTAACCATACTGAGAAGGCCATAAACTAAAATTCTCCCAGACGGAGTTGTCAGGGCTGGCGCCAGGCCTTGAGATGGGGTCTCACGGCACGCATCCTAGAGTTTCCCCCCTCTTTTTGCCTTTATAAGCTTACCCCTAACTTCATTTCGGGACCGCAAGGTTTGGAGTGGCGGAAAGCCCTTCGCGGTACCCGCGCCTCGGTTTTGAAATAAAAGCTCCCAAGTTCGACCCTCTGGCTGTGGTGTCTCGCTGAATTTCAATACGACACCGCCCACAGGTTAGTTTTGCAGTTTTGAGCTTGCGATAAATGGGGTCACCCAGCATGTCCCCTTTGGGGTCTGGACTCTTTCTCGCTAGAGATGCCTCCGTGGTGAATGCTCCGGTCGCTTGCTCCTTGTCTCTGCTGGGTCGTATTCCATTGAACCATTACACCGCAGCTTGTCTACTCCTCCTCCCTCTGATGCACGTTCACATTCTTTCCAGTTCTGGGTTGTTCTGAAGAAAGCTGCTGCGTACATTCTTACATATGTCTTCTTGCAAGCATCTATTTTAATATCTTTTTCTGGAGTAGATGCCAGGCGTGGCATTGCTGGGTCATAGGCTTGGGACGCGGAGTGAAACAGTCTTCAGAGGTTGTACCTTGTGCATCCTCACCAGCTGTGTGTGTCCCCGTTGCTCCACTTCATCGCCAATGCGGGTGCCACCAGGCGACCTTCAATTTAGCCGTTCTAGCGGGTGTATCTCATTTTGGACTTAATTTGCATTTTTCTGGTGATTTTTATAGCTTAATGAATATCTGGATATCTCTGTGAAGTGGCTGATAAAGTTCTTGGCCATTTTTAATTGGGTGTTTGCCTTTTTATTTTTATTTTATTTTATTTTTTTATTTGCAGGGCCGGCCTTATGTTCTGTGGCTGAGTTCTGGGTAGGACATTTGAAGGGGCAGAGAGCGTCTTCCACTGGGGCCTGCCTCTTTCCGGTCGGAATGACTGCTTTCTGAAGCGCAGAGGTTTTAAATTTCAGTGACACCACTGTTTCCTTTATCGTTAGTGGTGTCTGGTGTCATGTTTAAGAAATCTTTGTCTATCCCAAGGTCATGGAAGTATTCTCTTCTGTTTTTGTCTAGAAGCTTTATTGCTTTGCTCTTCACATTAAGATCTACGATCCACTTGGAATTAATTTTTGCTTCCTGTGTGAGGTAGGAGTCAAGCTTCAGTTCTTCCAATAATGATCCAATTGCTCCAACTGGCCCAGCACCGCTCACTGAAAAGAGGATCCTTCTCCAGCAAATTGCGCTGGTGTCTTGGTCGTAAATCCATGGACAGGACTATTTTTGGATTCTCTCTATTCTTTTAGATGGTCTATTTGTCTACCCTTCTATCAGGTGTCTTAATTTTGTAGCTTTACTTGGACTTCTGCACAGAAGGTTTTAAAATCGGATACTTTAGGTCAACCGTCTTTGTTCTTCATCACTGTCTTGACTCTTTTAGGTCTTTTGTATTTTCATGTATTTTTTAAAATAGACTTGTCAGTTTTCACAAAAAAGCTGCTGGGACTTTGCTTGGGATTGCACTGAAGCTACAGACCATTGGGGGGAGAACTGACACTACCGTATTGAGTCTTCCAGGCCAGGGAAGCCATCTATCTCTCCATTTGTGAATGTCTGCCTTCATTTCTCCTCGCGCCCTGGCTTCTCCTAAATCCCACTCTATTCTGGCACTTGGTGGGAATTAACTTCCTTGACTGTAACTGCTGTTGTCTGAAGGGAGTCTGAAGGCTGCAGTCCTTCAAAGGGTCATTGAGGGATGAGTTCCCCGAAGGAGGGAGGGGCAGGTAAAGAGATCTGAGGAGGGAAGTGGGGTAGGCAGGACCCCAGCCATGGTCCTGACCACCGAGCACTCCTTCTGAGGAAAATCTGCTCTGTGGGAGGAGAGTGTGGCAATTTTGCAGAGCAATCAGTCATTTAGCCTCAGCTTTCCTGTCTGTGAAATGGGCGTGTGGGCGTGGTCCCAGTTTGGAAGAGCAGTTTCAAGGAGTGATGAATGTACATTGCAAGGCACTTATTAGGGGCTCAATAAATGATACTGGTGTTTGCTTTTGTTCTCAGGAGAAGTCTGCCACTAATGTGGACACAGACCTGGAAAGGACCAGGCTATGCCCACCTCCCTGCCCTTTAAGGGCAAACTCCAAGTGCACCTTAGTAATCAGAGATGGAAAGAGAACGATGATACCCACCCAGAAAGGTTAACTAGACTATGGACGTCTGGCCCACACACCTTGCTGACTTAAACTCTGCTTTCCAAACTGGGCTTTCCATTCTCACAACATGCTCACCGTCCTGGACGTCCAGGCCCTGGACTGCAGTTCCTCTCACCTTGCCCAAGCCTCTGGCTGTTGAGGGTCAGATTCCTAGTCTGAGACCCTGGACCTTAGGTCCCCAGCTCTGCCAATACAGCTCAGCTAGCTGGCCGCGGCTAGGATCGGGGGCTGCAAGGACAATACAAATAAAGGCCTTTCTCTTTCTTTGCTGTGGCCTTCCACAATTTCTGAGAAGCACCTGGTAATTAAACCCGAAGTCTGTTAGCTCCTCTGAGTCAAACAGCCCCTCTGTTCAAACTGCAAGACAAGATAAGCTACTCTTGAGGTTACATTCTTGCACACCCCTCCTCCCTGCTGTTTTTACTACTCAGGGATAACTCGCACCAAGGAGTCAGTGGAAAGTGCCTTTTCCCCTCCCCTTTCTAACAAGCCTCTTTTGAACTCTTCATAACTTTTACTCTAAGCAAGTTTTAAAAATATTGTCTCCCTAGGACACCAGCCTGGACTGTCTCCTGAAAAACAAACAAACTCAACTTCAGCCCCAAATCCTCTTCCTGTTCTTGTCACTTAGCAACAGCCAAGGCTTAAAAGGGAAGCGGCCCTTTGTTCCCTGCCTTGTATTGATTAGCAATGCACTGGCCCTTTCCTCTCTTGGAAAGTCAAACAAACTTCCTCTCGGCATCTCTTCTGATGGTTGTGAATTCTTTCACAGCCCATGTCACTGAACTCCGGGCCTTGCTGGCCCTCCCTGGGCTGGCCACCACTCCCACCCGCACAGGCTAAGCCTCGCCCTGAGCGCTCAAAGGAACGAATCAAACCGCTGGCCGCTCTTGCTTTGTTTCCTAATCACTGACTTTGTGCTGACATAAGAGGTTTCCCCCAGATTATTCTTAAAGGGGCAAATCCTTTTCCTACTGAACATTCTAAATGTAATTACACGAAAGAGTGATTTTAAGATATACTTTACTAAGCACTTGCCTATTAATGTTAAAAAAAAAAAAAGTACCACCAAAACACTTGTCAGGGGCTAAGAACCTTGCAGATATGATCTCAGCTACTCTGGCACTGACCTGCTATCACCCCCCTTGTGCAGGAGAGAGGCACCTACAGCGGAACTGACCTGCTCGTGGAGGGCAGCTAGGGGGCAGAGTTGGCATGGAGCCCAGGCGCCTGGCTCCACAGCCTGGAGGCCTGCCTCGTCCTGGCAGCTCGGGAATCTCCTTTCCTGGGCGGCTGCCTCAGTGTGGCGTCACTTTAGAAGCACCTGGGCTTCTGCTCCTTAACCTACCCCCGGGGCCTTCAGGGACAAGCTCCAGTCCTCTGCAGCAGCCTCCTTACCCGGCTGGCCAGGGAATCGGGCTGGGGAGCCTGTACGGCAGCTAGGCTTTATGGCTCTGTCTCTGAGTAAAGGACCGGGGGATTTGGCGTGCGGATAAGGCGTCCTGGCATGAAGCAGCCTGTGGCTACCTGTTAACTCGGGAGGCAGCCAGGCTGGCAGGGGGGTCCAGCACTGCTGGAGGGGAGGACTCATGGGAAGAGGCTCCAGGGCAGCCTGCCTGATCCACTCCCCCTGAGTCTGGGCCAGGACCGTGCTTCTTCCTCGCTGCGGGAGGGAGGGAAAGAGCCAGAGCGAGAGGGAGGAGACCATGCTGCTTCCAGCAGGGAGCACACCACGGCCAAGCGCCTCTGCCTCAGGGCCTTTGCACCGGCTGCCACTGCTCCCCAGCCACTCTTCCTCCAGGAGTCCATGTGGCTCCTGCTTTCACTTCCTTTCCGTCTCTGCTCAAACCCATCGCTGCACAGAGGGCCCGCCCATCACCCACCTCAAATAGCACCCACTCTACCAGCCTCCAGCCCCCGCTGTGCTTCTTCTCCATGAGGGCTATGCGTACCCGCTGCTTTTTAAAATGTATTGCCTGCCTTACCCTATCCGGTTTGGCTCAGTTTTGCTCAGGCCTGCAGACTGAAGGGTCCCAGGTTCGATTCTAATCTAGGGCATGTACCTTGATTATGGGCACATCCCCAGTAGCGGGTGTGCAGGAGGCAGCTGATAATGTTTCTCTCTCATCAATGTTTCTAACTCTCCCTCTCCCTGCCTCTCTGTAAAAAAAAAAAAAAAAAAAATCGATAAAAAATATTTTTAAAAAATTTATTACCTGCCTCTCCACTTCACTTGGGCAGCAGGGCCTATTGGCCCTTAGTCATTACTGTATTCCCAGGTCCTAGACTGTGTCCGACACAGTGTGGGCCCAGTAAGTACACATCGAGTGAGCAATCAGGGAGTGCTGTGAGGCCGCCCTGCGCCCTGCCTCTGTGCCCGCATCTGTCTGCAGAGAAGCTGTTCTCTGCCCGGGGAGCGCCCGCAGCTGTCAGGCGGGCTGCGCTGTGCCGTGGTGACAAGCCCAGCCTCCCCGGGCGGGTACTGGGGCATAACATGCGCCAGTCTCTCCAGGTCAGTCATGTCTGTGGATGTGAGTCCTTGGGTTTGCCCCCTCCTTCCTCCCTAACCCACTCTGGCAGCTGGAAGCTGACCGCCAACCGCTTGTGCTAGGTGAGTCTACACCCTGGCTTCCAATAGAGGCGTCCTCTTTAGAAGAAAGCATGGAGAGGGGCCGTCTTACCAGCAGGGTGCGCGCCGCGCTGATGGCTGAACAGGTGTCAGTGAACATAGGCCTGACAGGAGGACAGCCACCCAGTGGTGGGAAGACCCCCCCCCCCCCACAGTGAACCTTAATCCAAGAGTTGCAACCCTTGGGGAGAGGGATGGGGGTTGAGCAAAGCCCTTGCAGAACGGAGGTACCGAGAAGGGCTCCTGTCAGGGGTGCTGGTAGGACTTCCTGGAGGAGGGGGTGCTGGGCTGGAGCTCAAAGGAGGGAGCTCGAGCTTGGGGAGGGGGGAAGTTGCAGCAGGTGGGGAGGGGAGGGGAGGTGCGTAGGCAGAGAGGCTGGCTCTGGAGCAGTAGCCAGGCTGTCTGCTGGGGAGATCAATACCTGGCTGGGCCTCCAGGCACGGCGCCATGAGGGCCGTGTTCAGACACTGGGCACAACCAGCCTCTGGAACCCGGCAGGGGGGAGCCGAGGCTGCACAGTCGCCAGGGGGGAAGTTGCAGTGCCTTTCAAACAAAGCACGTCTTCCCCTCCCAGCTCAGTGTCCCACCTCTGTCCTCTTCAGCCTCTGACGGGAGCGGAGGAGGAGTGCATTCCTCATACACTGCCCTCGTCTGCTTGAGCTGTGGCCATTCCTTTGCATGGGGTCAAGGCCCTGGCCTCCTCCCTCCCGGGCGTCTCTCCTTCTGCTTTTTCCTCCCACCTGGCAGGCCCCGCCAACCAAGTCACCATTTCATATATATAATTGATTTCTGAGATGAAGGGAGGAAGGGGGAGAGAGAGAGAGAGAGAGAGAGAGAGAGAGAGAGAGAGAGAGAGAGAGAGAGAGAGAGAAACACATCAATGATAAGATAATCATTGGTTGGCTGCCTCCTGCACGCTCCCCATGGGGATGGAGCCTGCAACCTGTGCCCTGACTGGGCATCAAACCACGACATCATGGTTCATAGATCGACAGTCAACCACTGAGCCATGCTGGGCCGGCCGGGTCCAAGTCACCATTTCTGACTCTGCCTCCCACCTACAGCTCCACTTGTGCCACCCTCTACGGGGCTTTCTTACCCCCCCCCCCCCCAGACCCTGCTCATCTTTGAAGACCTCGCCGAGATGTCACCTCCCTGAGGACCCTCCTCGGGGAGTGGGCCACCAGGAGCCGACCGAAGGGAGCCAGGTGCTAAGAGCCTGAAGCCAGCTCTGTGGCAGAGACTGTTCGCTCCCATTTTACAGATGGAGAAACTGAGGTTCAGAGGAGTTAGCAGGCGCTCCCGAGGGCTGGAGTCCCGGTTTGAAGTGTTCTGTGGTTCTACGGCTCTGTCCTCCCCGAAGCCAGGAGAAAGGCCGGAGCCACCCGCCAGCTGATCGGCAGCGAGCCCCTGGCCTTGCCTCGGTTTCCTCACCTGGAGGAGCGCCTTTTCGGTGGTGGCGGGACCTCTCCTCGGCCTCTGGGCCCGCCGGTGCCTGTCTCCGGGGCCTGACATGGCCTGGGTGGACCCAAGCGGGGGAGGGGCTGCCATGGGGGCTCCTTAGGGTGGGAAGGGGATGAGAACAGGGAGGGGAGGGAGAGAGTGGGGACAGAATAGAGATCCTGAGAAGTTGGGGCTGAAAGAAATTGGGGCAGAGTGAGGAGAAGCGATTTGAGCAGGGCAGAGGCCCAGGCGGCCCTGAGGAGCTGACTCGGGGAGGCGGGCACACACAGGGCAGCAGATGCAGGGCCACGGCGTTGGCATTTGGCTCCCGTGAGGCACCCTTCGGCAGAGAGTCCCTGGTCCTGGCTGGCTACAGGCCTCTGTCCCCCCAGGCCTGCCCTCTTCAGGCCTCCAGAACCTGCCCCAGCCAGCGGCCGGCTCTGTGCACCCCCTCCTCCCCGGGAAGCCTGTTCCACCACCACAGACCCCTCCTCTGACAGCTGGTGGGGGTGGGGTGGGGGCAGAGGGACAGGGTACAGCTGCCGGGGTGGGGGTGATGGAAGTTTGGGGCCAAACTCTAGGTTACCTGCGGGTGCATCCTGGGTGATGTTCACTTCTCTGTGCTCTGGGGAGAGGGAGGAGATGAGCCAGGGCCTGGAGGGTCCTGCAGCCGGGGCATCTGCCTGATAACTGACCTCAGCTCGGACATGTTGCCAGGCACCGAGGCTGGAAACCTGGGCGAGGAGGACCCAGCACCGGCCAGAGGAGGGCACCGTGGTCAGTGAGGCCCGGTCCCCCTCCCTGTGCAGAGGAGGAGACTGAGGTGCAGAGAGGGGGGCCGCTCCCCCGCGGTCACACAGTGCAGCCGAGCGGACCTGTCCCAGGGCGGGTCCCAGGAGGGGGGGGAAGAGCATGGGGGAAGCGTTCCTGGGTGAGGGGCACTGCCACCAGCACACGGGGCAGGCCTGGTTTCAGGTCCGGGCTGGCCTTTACTCTCGGGGTCACTGCTGCCTGCCTGCTCAAGGGGCGCCAGGGGGTTCCTGTGCATCCATGGGGCACGGTGGAATCCCAGCCTTTTTTCTGGGGGTCAGCATGGCTCTCTAACAGTGAGAGGCGGTGGAGGGAGGGCCGCTCTGTGCCTCAGCCTCCTCACTGTGAGATGGGTGCTAATAAAGCACCCGCCTCAAGGTGGCTGTGAAGGTGAGAATTAGTCCCCCCCCCCCCCCCCCCCTTCCCAGCGAGGGCTGGGCGGTGCTGCCTGCACAGGCCGTACAGGCCCTGCCCTGGGGCCTCCGTCCTCAGGGTCCAAGGCCCTTTTGGTGGCCTCGAGGTCAAAGCGGGTTTCACAGTAACGCTGGGACGGTGCTTGCCGTCTTCACTGTGCTGGCATTCGTAAGCGCTGGTGCAAAAGCCACGGCATCGGGACCGCATGAGTGTAGATGGCGGCACCAAACCGCTCGCAGCCAGCGCCCCTCACTGGGGGTGGGGGTGGGGGTGGGGGTGGGGGAGGAGGGGCGGGAAGGAACGCGTTTCACTGAGAATGTCCCTGACCAGCCTATCCAGGTGGCTGCTTGGCCTGTCTCTACCTGGGGTTCTCATCTTTTTAACCTTCTGGGGACCAAAGGGGAAGTACGTATGAAGCGTTCCTGTGCGTGTGACGTGGCAGTCATCTGGAGCAGCGCTCATGGGCGTCAGCAGAGACACCGCCTGCAGCACCGTTTGTGCGCGGAGGAAGCAGCAGCTGCAGACTCGCCCTGCGGTCCCTCTGGGTATTTGGCGAATCTCCTCTTGAAAAGGAACCAGTGAGCATGTCGCTTCAAGGAAAACAGCTGACAGGACTTGTTGCCAATGATAGGATTTGAGCTTCACAATTTCAAAGCAAAAATTTGAATCCGCAGCTAGGAGCTTGACAGCTTCCCAAGACTTTGTTCCCAAACGCCAATGCCTGACGCTAGACTCACTCGGGGTGAGAGGGTTATTCTAAGTGCGAGGCAGACCAGGGATGAACAGCTTCTGGAAAGTTTCCTGCTGAGGTGTCAGGTTCCAGACACCAACGAACCCTGAGGGCCCACCACCAGTCCAGCTTGGGCGTAGCATCACGGCCACAGTGCTGGACCCGCGCCAGCACGCCCCTGCCCCTGCTGCACCCCTGAGCGAGCCAGCTTCCCTCCCTCAGCCAAGGCAGCACTGCAGGAGCCCGGAGGCAGGGCAGAGTGAGAATCCCACCATCTCCTATGAAGCCAGGCCTTTAAAGAGATTTGCAAAAATGTGAAACATCTATCCTTCTCCCCTTTGTGTTTGAAAGTAGTTATCTCACAAAAATGCGTTACTTACATTGACATGCACTGAGTTTATTTTATTTTTTTAAATATATGTTTTATTGATTTTTTCATAGAGAGGAAGGGAGAGGGACAGACAGCCAGAAACATGGATCACCTGCCTCTTGCATAACCCCTACTGGGGATGTGCCCGCAACCAGAATCAAACCTGGAACCTTTCAGTCTGCAGGCCAATGCTCTATCCACTGAGCCAAACCGGTTTCGACAATTTTTAAAGGAGTTAATAAATGGATACTTAGAAATGTCTCAGTTCTAATTTCTGATGTGCTAAAACATGGATGAAGCAACAGCTGTTCAGGATCCTAAATAATTGCAAAGAGTGTAGCGGGGTCCCGACAGTTCTCAAAAGAAGTTTGATTCTAGCGTGAGTGGGGTGGGAACAAGCCAGCAGTCCGCCCAGGAAGTGGGTGCTAACGTGGGTCTGCACAGCTGGGAGAGGCGCTGGCAACCTTCAGATGGGAGGGCAAGCCAGGAGGGCTCCCAGGAGGAGGGATCCTTATGCTCAGCCAAAGCTGGCTGCCAGTGCAGTTACTGCGACAGAAGCTGGTATGAGGAACCTCCCAAACAGCAGGGAGGTCCCCAGAAACCCACTTGAGGTTAATTGAGACCAAAACAGCGGAACAATGACCTGAGCTGTTTCCTCTCAGACCAAACCTCTGAGGCCTTTGCCTATTCCCCTCCCCCCCCCCCCCGCCCCCAGGAGGCAGATGTCCACCTGTGCCCAGTGTGGCCTGTCGCCCCTGCCCCCGACCTCCATGCCAGGGTCAGCACAGGCTGCCTGCTTCTCTCGGGACCCTTTCTGAGAGGCGTTATCGTTTCTAGTCTGTGACACGTGGTCGTGTGTGGCAGTGTGTGGGAGCAGGTGAGTGACGTGGCTTTGGACCACGTCTAAGCACGGGGCTGGCTGTCAGACGGACCCTGTGATTAGAGGGTCGGGGCCGGGGTGGGGACGGAGGTGGCAGTCAGTGGCCAGGGGTCAGTGATTCGACCGTCTGTCCCTGGGCTGTGCTGTGCCCGCGGCCCCGCCCTCCCGCTCGGATCTGTGGTCACTCCCTCACCGTAAGCAAAGGCCTATCGAGGGCCACGTGTGGCTGGGCTGGGCCTGAGAGGGCGTGGGACCCGGACTGGCCCTCCATGTGCTCCGTCCTGGGTGGGCCTACCCCCTGCCCCGTCCACTCTGCAGGGTCCCTGCCGCCCGCTCCCCCGTCGCTCACAGCACGCGCCTCTCCCATCCCGGATTCCGTGCTGGTCCTGGCCCCTCCGCAGGCCCCGCCTCCCAGGTTAGCCCCCTGCCCCTGCCCGCCCCCCCCGCCCCCTGCACTTGGTCAGGCACCGGAGCAGACTCCAGGCCCAGCCACAGGCCAAGGCGCCTCCGCCACAGTGCCTGGCTGGCCTCTCGCCAGGTGCCCGCCCTGGTCCACCCAGCGGAGGCCGTGGAACCGGGTCCTCACCAGCCTGACCTTCAGAGGGGCCGGCACCCGCATCCTCTCCCCATCCCCAGTGCTCCTAGGCAAGGCCCCCCAGATGCAACCTCTCCGAGTAGCAGAAAGCAGGCTGGGAGCACGGGGTGGGCGGGGAGTGGGGTCTGGGTGGGAAGGCAGGAGGGGTCCTGGATGGGGAGGCGGGGAGGGGGGTCCCGGTGGGGAGGTGGGTCTGAGTGGGAAGGCAGGGAGGGGGGTCTGGATGGGGAGGCGGGGAGGGGGTCTGGGTGGGGAGGTGGGGAGGGGGTCTGGGTGGGGAGGTGGGGAGGGGGTCTGGGTGGGGAGGCGGGGAGGGGGGTCTGGGTGGGGAGGCGGGGAGGGGGGTCTGGGTGGGGAGGTGGGGAGGGGGTCTGGGTGGGGAGGTGGGGAGGGGGTCTGGGTGGGGAGGCGGGGAGGGGGTCAGGGTGGGGAGGTGGGGAGAGGGTCTGGGTGGGGAGGCGGGGATAGGGGTCTGGGTGGGGAGGCGGGGAGGGGGTCAGGGTGGGGAGGTGGGGAGGGGGGTCTGGGTGGGGAGGTGGGGATAGGGGTCTGGGTGGGGAGGCGGGGAGGGGGTCTGGGTGGGGAGGCGGGGAGGGGGGTCTGGGTGGGGAGGTGGGGAGGGGGTCTGGGTGGGGAGGTGGGGATAGGGGTCTGAGTGGGGAGGTGGGGATAGGGGTCTGGGTGGGGAGGTGGGGATAGGGGTCTGGGTGGGAGGTGGGGATAGGGGTCTGGGTGGGGAGGTGGGGAGGGGGGTTTGGGTGGGGAGGCGGGGAGGGGGGTCTGGACGGGGAGGTGGGGATAGGGGTCTGGGTGGGGAGGTGGGGAGGGGGTCTGGGTGGGGAGGCGGAGAGGGGGTCTGGGCGGGGAGGTGGGGAGAGGGTCTGGGCGGGGAGGTGGGGAGGGGGGTCTGGGTGGGGAGGTGGGGAGAGGGTCTGGGTGGGGAGGTGGGGAGGGGGTCTGGGCAGGGAGGTGGGGAGGGGCGTCTGGGTGGGGAGGTGGGGAGGGGTTCCGGTGGGGAGGTGGGGAGAGGGTCTGAGTGGGGAGGTGGGGATAGGGGTCTGGGTGGGAGGTGGGGATAGGGGTCTGGGTGGGGAGGTGGGGAGGGGGGTTTGGGTGGGGAGGCGGGGAGGGGGGTCTGGACGGGGAGGTGGGGATAGGGGTCTGGGTGGGGAGGTGGGGAGGGGGTCTGGGTGGGGAGGCGGAGAGGGGGTCTGGGCGGGGAGGTGGGGAGAGGGTCTGGGCGGGGAGGTGGGGAGGGGGGTCTGGGTGGGGAGGTGGGGAGGGGGTCTGGGCAGGGAGGTGGGGAGGGGGGTCTGGGTGGGGAGGTGGGGAGGGGGGCCTGGGTGGGGAGGTGGGAGAGGGCCTGGGTGGGGAGGTGGGGAGGGGGTCTGGGTGGGGAGGTGGGGAGGGGGTCTGGACGGGGAGGTGGAGGGAAGAGGTGGGCAGCCAAGGACACTTCCCCAACTTCGGTCAAGTGAGAGGTGGGCGGTCCCAGGTTGGGGCCTGCAGAGGTAGCAAGGTGCCTCCTCTTGGGACGGGGCACAGGCCTCCCTGCCCTTCGCTCATCCTCACTCCCTCCACCCGGTGGGCTGCTGAGTCTGTGAGGCCCGGGGACAGGGAAGGCCCAGCGACCTCACCAAGGTCATGACCCTGACTCCCTGCCTGCTCCCAGCCCGCCCTGCTCTCCCTCCCCCGGCTGGCTGGGTTCTGTCTCAGGAGGGGGTGATCTGACAGGTCCCGTCCCTTCTCTTCCAGAGCTCCGGGCAGAGTCCAGTAAACAACACGTGGCCATCGATCAGCGGCCACTCGGGCCGGCCGGTCGATGGCTGCCGACAGCCGGCCGGGCAGGCTGGTGATGAAGTGCCGGCTCCCCGGGGGCCAGGCTGCCAGGGGATTTAACCCCGCCTCCTCCACAGGCTCCAGCCGGTGACAGGAGGCAGACAGAGGGCTCTGGGACATTGGGGGGGGGGCCTGGAACTGGGGGCACAGTCCTTTCCAATGTCCATGGGCCACCCTCTGCCCCCTGCAGAGCAATTCTGAGCTGTGTCCCATCCCTGCAGCGCCGCCTCGCCCCTCGGAGAGGTGGGAGAGGATGGGGAGGACGAAGAGGACGGAGAGGAGGACGAAGAGGAGGACGGAGAGTTCAGAGAGGTCAGAGAGGTCGGGCCTCGGGGCAGGGGTCCCCCAGCAGACGGGGCTTTGATATGGTGCCCATCAGCTCAGTGCCAGCCGGCCGGCCCGGCTCCACAGCTGTGCTGGAGAGATGCCACGTCCATGGAGGGCGAGGAAGCAGACGCAGAGGACGGTTTGGCATTGGGGCCGCCCCCTAACGGGCGAACCAGGCAGCCTCCGGAGGTGTGAGTTCCCGTCCCCTCAGCAGGGCAGGGCGGCTCGCTGTCGGGGCCGTGGAGGAACTCCTGCACCCGCGGGCTTTGGATTACAGGACCCGGGTCCTTCCCAACGCTGAGCCTGGGCTCGTTTTTTTTTTTTTTAATTTTTTAATATATATATATTTTATTGATTTTTTACAGAGAGGAAGGGAGAGAGATAGAGAGCTAGAAACGTCGATGAGAGAGAAACATCGACCAGCTGCCTCTTGCACACCCCCTACTGGGGATGTGCCCGCAACCAATGTACATGCCCTTGACCGGAATCGAACCCGGGACCTTTCAGTCCGCAGACCGACGCTCTACCGCTGAGCCAAACCGGCTTCGGCTCGTTTTTTTGGGAAAAGGAATGAGCTGGTTTCTGGCTCCCAAACCACTTCCGCAGGCCCGTGGGCACTCACATGCTGCAGTGCATTGTGTCCGACTCAGGCTGGTTTTCAGCGCCATCAGACACTTTCCGTCCTCACCGAGGACGTTCTTATTGACTTGGGAGAGAGAGGGCAGGGAGATGGGAGAGAGAGGGAAAACTGATGTGAGAGAGAAATAGCGATCTGCTGCCTCCCGAACACACCACGATCGGGGATCAAACCCAAGCCCTAGGACGTGTCCTGACCAGGAATCGAACCCAAAACCTTTGGGCGTACGTGGTGTTGCTCCAACAAGCCGAGCCTCCTGGCCGGGGCTCAGAGCCATCCTTATGATGTAACACCGCTGACATACAGGCTGGCCTCTGTTACACTGTGGGCCCATTGACGTCACCAGAAAGGCTGCCCGCGTGGACGGGGCCGGCCGCCCCTGCCTCTGTCTGCAGGGATGGCTGAGCCTCCTCCAGCCGCAATCACTTACTGCGAGAACAAATAACTCTTCAATACAAGCAAATGTGGAGCCGCCTCTGATAATCCCTTATTTGTATCTTATATCAACAGCCAGCTTTGTTCGCATCTTATCTAATGCTATGTAATCCTGTATGATAAAAGGCTAACATGCAAACTGTCCCCTCAACAGGGAGTTCTGCCAGGTGTTGGGCCAGGGGGTGGGGCCGGCCGGCCAACTGCCCACAGTTCCTCCCCGCACCTGGCCTGGCCCCTACCCAGGCACGAATTCGTGCACCGGGCCTCTAGTCTTACAATTGCTCTCTCTTGGCACACGTGTGAATAGTTCCACAGGTGCATTTGTGCTAACCAAGCGCGACTTTTATCTGTTTTGCAAATTGTGATTCTACTTAGATTTCACCGGAGGAAGAGCGAGCTCTGTTGTTGCAGATGCTGGGATGTCACCCTCCTGCGTGGCCAGGCTGCCACCCCCGGGTGCTTTCCAAGCAAGGTGGGCTGAGGGGCTGGGGTTCGGGGTCACAGCCCCTGCCTCTCCGTACGCACAGGCCTCAGCCTCGGCGAGCCTGCGCCTGAGGAGGGAGGAGCCGGGGAGCCAGCGCTTTGCCGGGGAGGGGGGTGGGGTGGGGGCTCAGGCCTGGCAGCCCTGGTGATCCAGGGGGTGAGGGATGCCACCTCCAAGGGGCTCCCTGGCCTCTTGCACACAGCCGTCCTTCAATCTGGGGTCCCTGCACCCCCCTCCCCCAATCCTGGTCAGCAGGGCATTACATTTTAAAGGCCCAGCAGCATGGTCCCCGTATGCCAGGTTCTTCTCAGGTAGAATCACTTCATAGACTGATGGAAGCTCTGCAGAGCCTGAGGCAGAAAGTTAATAAATTAATAAACACCCCCCCCGCCCCCCTGGTCTCTCCTGCCCATCGGTGCTGGCAGGGACGTTCCTCTGGGCAGGGAGGAGGCTCAGGAAGGCCCAGGGCTTGGCAGCACACCTCAGGGTGCGGGGAGCGCCATTCTGCCCCTTTAGCCGTGTGGGCTGGGACTCGTTATTTAACCTCTGCCTGCGGTCGCTTAGCCATGTAATGGGGCCATGGAGGCCCAGGGCGCTGCCATGTGGCACTCTTGGCAGGATAACCAGCTCCTGGCAGGAACTCCACACGCGAAGCGCCTTCCACTCCCGCACTGGTAACCGCTCTGTGCTGCCCTCTGCGCTGCCCACTGCGCTGCCCTCTGCTGCCCTCTGCGCTGCCCTCTGCTGCCCTCTGCTGCCCTCTGCGCTGCCCTCTGCTGCCCTCTGCCCTGCCCTCTGCTGCCCTCTGCGCTGCCCTCTGCGCTGCCCTCTGTGCTGCCCTCTGCTGCCCTCTGTGCTGCCCTCTGCTGCCCTCTGCGCTGCCCTCTGCTGCCCTCTGCGCTGCCCTCTGCGCTGCCCTCTGCTGCTCTCTGCGCTGCCCTCTGCTGCCCTCTGTGCTGCCCTCTGCGCTGCCGGCCAGCCAGGGAGGGAGGAGGCGGCGGTGGCAGGCAGCTCCTGTCTCCGTGGCCGTGGTTCGCGGTCTGTGGGCTCAGGGAGCCCGGGCTGTGGCAGCAGCGACAGGGGCCGCCAAGCCCTGCTTTGGGCGGGACTCTCACCCCCTGAGCGTTCTTCCCAGAGGCATGAAGCTCCGAGCCTGCTTCCTCCCCTGGAACAGGGGCAGGGCACCAGCTTCTGGGGTCTGGTGAGGCGGGAGAGCGGACAAAGCCGCGCCCCCAGAATTGTCTTCCAGATTTATCCTGAGCTCCGTAGGCTGCAGCTGCTGCTGGACCCCACTGTCACCCTCCTCTGGCCTGGACCACTCCTCAGCCTCCAGCTGGCTCCCCTATGTGAAGCCGCCCGTTGCTAATTCCTGTTTGCAAGGGCTCAACGCTCTGGCCAGGCCTGCACGAATGATGCCACATTGAGCTGCAGAGCTGGCCAGGGGACTGGGCCTCTGCCCCATCGCCAAGCTGGGGTCTCAGGGCCCTCATGAGAGTCGCTAGTTTAAGCACCATCCAATGTCCTGGGGCTGAGACCGGGGTCAGGAAGCCGGGGTGAGGTGCCAGCATGCCCACTGCAGTGACCTCTCCGAGGCTGGAGCCTGGACGCGGGGCACCGCTGCAGAGCTAGCCCCGGGGAAACAGGCAAGGCGGGGGACGGTGACCTCCACCCCGCTGTGCTTTGCAGATCTCGGCGACTGCTTCCGCCTGGCAGAACCTCAGTCACTTCCCAGAACCTAGCTGCAAGGGAGTCTGGACACGCGGGCCTAGGTCGCCAGGCTTGCGGTACTGGCAGGCGTGCCAGTGGGAGGGGTGCTGAGGCCCAGACCATTGCTGGTTCCAACCCCCTCTCCTTTCGTCCCGGAGGCCCATTTGGAAACAAGCTCAGATAATGCCCCTTCGCTTTGCCGACCCATCCATTGCCTCAGGGGAAACTCCAATTTCCTCACAAGAACCCCGTGAGGAATTTTCTCAGCCTCTATCAGTGCTTTTCTCTCCTCCTGATGCGACTATGCTACCCTCCGGCATGGCTGCTGGCACCCTGGGTCCCTGCCATGCCCCTGCAAAGCCAGGCGGGAGTCCCCTCTCCACCCGATCCCCACAGTGTCCCTTAGGACTCAGTCCTGGACGTCCCCTCCCGCCCTCCCTTTCCCCTGCTCTCCGCTCCCCCCCACCCCATGCCTGGAATGTACTTGAGGTGTGGTGCGCCCTCTGCATGCTGGGGGTGGGTTACACATCTCCCTCCTCTCTCCCTCCTCTGGGGGCCCCCAGCACCTGCCTGGCAGCTGGAGTACCAACAGTAACCACCCGGGGCCCAGGCGGAGGCTGCTCCTGCCCATCACTGCCCATCTCCTCCACCCCAGGGCAGGGGACCATGAGGAGGAAGCAGGGCCTGAGACGCAGGTGCTGGGCAGTGGGCGGGGCGGGGGAGGGGCCAGGGTGGCCGCAGCTGCCCGGGGCACGGGCTGTGGCCCTGGCAGCCTGGGTGGTGGTGGGTCGGCACGGAGCGGAAGGTCCGGACAGAACCGTGAGGTGAGGACTGGGAGGAACCTCGGTGACCATCTGGCCTGGCCCCTGCGAGGAGGGGACAGCCGGGAGGGGTTGGGGGGCTTCTGAAAACCCCAGTGCTTGCTTTTTTCTTTCTTTTTTAAACTCCGGGAGATGGCTGTGAGGCCCGTGCGGCCAGGGCAGCCCGCGTCCCCCTCACGTGCCATTGTTTTAACCGCGCAGCCTCTCACAGGCACCGCCAGCTGTGAGCGACGCGTTCATTAATTAACCGCGCTCGTGGGGAGCGATGGCGTAATTGCTGCTCGAGGTGGGTGAATGCTAATTGAATATTAAGGACATATTTGTGCAGAAGGAGTTGCTTCGGGAGCGAGCCGTGCCCTTTGTCAGCCAGATGTTCGGGCTCGCTCTGGAGGCCGAGTCGTCGCTGGAAGCGCCCTGGCATTTGGGCGCCAGGCAGGCAGCCCTGGCAGGTCTGGCTCCCAGCAGGCAGCCGGGCATCGCGCACCCGGGCTGGGAAAGGGCTGTGTCCGCAGGTGATAGGATGTGCGCTGGGACCCGGGCAGTTCTAGATGTGACTGAGGACTGAGACCTCCTCTCACAGCCGCCCAGCAGCCGGTGTGGTCCTGCCATGAGACGGGAGAGGGGGGGAGGGAGGGGCCTGTCAACCCCGCTTTGCAGGTGGGGAAATGGAGGCTCCGAGGGGTGAGGGGATTCTCTCAGGATAACAAGCCACCGAGTCCTAGTCTTCGAGCTTCCAGCACAGGCAGCTCAGGCCTGGGCTCGGACCCTGGGCATCTGCGGGGCGGCGGCCACCTTTCCCGGCTCTGCAGTCCCTGGACCCAGGACCCAAGCCCTCCCCGGGGTTCCATCTCTTGACGCTTGGCCTGCCGAGGCAGGGAGGCGAGGCACGCAGCTCTGAACACAGAACTCTCGGATTCAGAGCTCATCTTAAGCTCTTAGGAGCTGAGAAATCTGGGGCAACTTTTTTAAGCGCCCCGTTCTCTGTGCCTCAGTTCTCAAACTTACAAAACGGAGCTACTAATAGGCCTGCCCTCCTTAGCCGAGTACCTGCTACATTGTAAGCAGCTCCCTGCCCCGCGCCCACACCAGCAATACCCGTGCTGCTCTGTGGGGAGCACAGGGACCACCTGCCCCGGCACCAGCAGCTCAGCCAGCTGCGTTGGGAGGAGAGCAAGCGGGTCCCTCCTCCTCAGGAGCGGGCAGTGCTGTAGGCGGCCGACAGCCTCCCGGGAAGGGCGGATGGACCGCGTGGATGCACAGACAGGAGGCCGGGCGGCGCCTGCAGAGCCGGGTGAAGCTGGAGGAAGCCGGGCCTGGAGGCACAGGGGCCGGAGGAGCAGCCCTCCTGCTGCCCAGTCCGCCTCTCAGCCACTGGCCGTGGGAGAGCCAGGCCACAACTGTGCGGCTGGTCACTTGGGCTCCCCAGAGCAGGCCTTGGGACAGGGCTCAGACCCCACACACTCAGCTGTGATTGGAAAGTGGCCACAGGGAAAGCTGGGAGGGGAGTGGGAGTGAGACTCCTGTCCCACCCATCACTTTCCGACTGCCCCCAGCAGGCCTGCAGGGCGTCCTCCACTGGAGGGGTCAGGAGGAGAAGGAACAGTGCCTAGCCCTCCAGGGGTCCGGTCTGATGGGCAGATCAGCCCCGTCCTGGGCAGCTCTGTGTCCTCTCCCTCCTGACCAGGGGGCAGGGTCTGGATCAGCACTGACACTTAGGTACCTGACATACCCACCCAGGGCTGAGGGAGATGAGGGTGGGGGGAGAGTAGCGGGTGGGGTGTGCCCCTGTGAGTGCGAGGAGAAAGCTGTGTCGCCCACCCAGAGGGAATGGGCCGGTCCTGGGGACGGGGCAGGCCATGCTAAGAGGGTGAAGCCAGTGCAAGGGGCCACCTGTCTCACCTCAGTGTTTGTCATTACAGACCCATCTCTCTGACTGGCGGGATCTACACGAAGTTCCCCCTCCCAGGGCCCCCAGGAGGCATCCCAGAGCTGGCCCAGCCCCTGCACCCGGTGGGACAGCTGAGCGATTGGAGGGGATGTCACCCAAGGGTCCCCTTGTAGGCACCTCAGAGGGGCCTGTGCAGCCTGGGGCGCAGGCCGGGCAGCCAGCGGTGCTAGGGCTGGACTGCCGAGGCGGGGCCCCTGCGGGGTGCTGGGCCAGGTCCCAGCCCTGCAGCCTCCTCACCTCAGACCCTGTCGCAGGCCCAGCTCACACCAGCTGAGCTCCCCTGGGAAGCCAGTGCCACCAGAAGTGCCTCAGGAAGCCACTCGCCGGGGTAACAGACGGGCCTATTTATACGAGGAGCCTCCAGCTCCACCTGCCTTCTGCTTCCCGCCTGCGCCGGCTGCTGCGGCCTATATCAGGAGCCTGGCAGATGGAGGGCGCCCCTCCCACCGCCGGGCTCTCTGTGAGTGCCAGGGTGGCACAGCCGCCTCCCTGGGCGGCCTGCCCCTGCCTCAGAGCCTGGGCGGGACTCAGGCCTGCTCTGATTCTGGGGGACAAACCAGGAAGCTCTTAGAGAGGGGTGCAGAGGCGGGGAGCACGGAAGGGTGGAAGGAACAAAGTATAGGCAGGGCTGAGGGACTAAGGAGCAGGGGGAGAGGGAATGCCTCTGGGCATTTAGCAGCAGGATGGGGAGGAAAGGGGCGGGGCTTGGGGATGGTTCCCTGCAGTGTGGGGCGCTGCCCCGCCAGGCAGAGAGCCAGCTGGAGGTGACCCATGACAAGCTCCCGCCTGGTCTCCTTGGGGGTGACGTCTGGACCTCTGCCCCCCACTTGTGGCGTCAGTGGCTGCTACCATCCCAGCAGCCCTGGTGGCAGGAGGAGCAGGGGCCCTCCCAGCCCCTTGTCTTCACACATCTGCACCCCCTGGCTGCTGGGGGCCCCCCAAAGCCTGATTCCAGATTGTGTTCTGTGGCTTTGGCACTCTGGAGGTGTCAGAGACTGAAGTGCAATTTGCATTTTAATAAAGAAAGTTGTATTTCAGTCATTTGCATTTAAATAAGGTGCTTCTTCCTCCCTCTCTCCCTCCCACGCTGGTGGCACCTTTGGGAGAAGAGGGTCCCCAGGCCCGTTCCCTGCACACCCTCCTCACCTGGCTTCCGCAGGGTGATGGGAGCAGCGGGATCCTCCCCTTTACTCACACTCTCTCCACAGAGCTCTCCAGCACACACACATGCACACACATGCATACATGTGAGCATAGCACGTGCTCCCACACACCTCATGCCAGCAGGTGTATATGCACACACGCACAAACACCTACACTCAATACATGCTCGTGCACACACACACATTTATGTGTATGTATGACACACACAGTACACACATTCACACACATGCATAAGCATGCACACACGCCTGGCCATCTGAAGTGACGAGTTGCCCCTCTTGCCCTGCAGCCCCCCGCCGGTGTTAACAGTCTTCAGCCGTAAGCACCCACTGCCTCCAGGCTCCAGTCAGGGGGACTGAGGTGCTTGGCGTGCAGCCGTGAGGCAGCTGGAGAGAGGCCTTTGGCTGCAGGCGGGCCTGTCAGGGCAGGGACGTGTGTGTCACTCAGTGTTCCTGGGAGCCCACTCCTCGTCTCAGCTTTGCCGCCAGCCCTGTGGCTCCGAGTGTGCAGATGTGCTGGCAGCTTCCTTCCTCCGCTGCCAGGCCCTGTGGCTCCCCAGCTGGCTTTGCATGGCTGCCAGGTTGCTTTTCCTGGCTACAGCGTCTCTTGAACCAGCCACCGCCCTTGTCCCCCTCCAGCGTCCCAGACTCCCCAAACCTGCAGCTTCGCAGCCGTATTCCCTCGCGCTCCGCCTCCTCTCCGCCCCGGTCTCCCTCCCCATCGGGCTGCAGGGGGAGAGCCCGGATTGTAAGTCACAGGGACAGACTGACTCCCTCTGCTGGCTGGTTCCTCACATCAGGGGCAGGACGGGGCAGGGGGCAGCGGGCAGGGGCAGTCCCGCCTATCCCTAGACTTGTGAGGGTTAACAGTCCCAGAGTCACATGCTTGGCACATGGTCAGGGCTCAGGGCATGAAGGCTGGTGTCCTGCAGACCCCGAGCCCTCCAGGCATCCTCGCTGAGCATAGAGGAGCGAGGCAGACTATCATGGGACTCAGCCGGAAGGAAGGACTGCCAGAGAGCACTCAGCTGGCCACGCCCATGGGAGACCTGGGTGCTTGTCACCGTCCCTGGGAGGAGCCTTGATCTCCTCATCCTTAAAGGGCCTCACTCCCTCCAAGAACGATGGGAGGAGCCGAGGAGCACAAGGCGAGGGCGGGGCGGGAAGGTGGCTGGGCCCTCTGAGGTCCAGGACGGATGGCACCTCCCCGATGGAGACCCCAACCCCAAACATGGCATTCTCTAGCAGCAGGGCTGGGGCAGGGCCACCGTCATCCCAGGGGCGTTGTCAACGTGCTCGCCCCCTCCCCTACCCACCAAGTGCCTGGACACCACCTCTGTCCGCACGGCCAGCCCAGAGCCAGTGGACTGTCCTGTTGACGATGAACATACTCCAAAGCCAGGCCTTTCCACCTGCTCAGACCCTGGCAGGCCACGGGAGCGTGGGCATCGGGCCGGGTGAGAAGAGGTGGTGACACCATGGATGTGTGGACTAGACCGGAGGCCAGGGCAGGAGAGCACTGCTGCTCAGGGCAAGGAGGCGGCGGCCTCCCGCTCCCTCGTCCGCTGTCAGCACCGCGCGCCTGCGAGTGGCTGTCATCCTGTGTGTGATGGGCCGCGGTGGGAAGCAGGGCCACAGGTGCCATCCGCGGCCTCCCTGACAGGACGGGCAAGGGTGCTGGCCTGGGGCGGGGTCCTAGGGTAACCTGGGGAAACCAGATGCAGGCCAGTGGGATGGGACTTGGCCAGTGGGGCCAAGTTTGTCCCAGGCGCTCACGACCCTTCCTTGATTTTTTTAGGAAAAAAAAATTGTTTTTACTGATTGCAGAGAGAGGAAGGGAGAGGGATAGAAACATGGATAGGCTGCCTCCTGCACGCCCCCTGTTGGGGATGGAGCCTGCAACCCAGGCATGTGCCCGAACCAGTGACCTCCTGGCGCAACCAACTGAGCACTCCGGCTGGGCAGGGCTCCCCAGTGGTTTGTCCCGGGTGCTTTCCTGGCATCGCCTTCCAAAACCATGGCTCCATATTCAGGAGGTAGGGCGTGGAGGTTCTCCTTCCAGGGGTGTGACTAGACTTCCGCCCACCCCCTCAACAGGAATGCTGGCGCAGGCGCGACCCCAGCCCTGCCACGATGGACAGGGCGCCCTGGGCTCGGTGTTTCCAGACGCTGCGGTGGCCCAGCCCGGCGCGGGGCTGTCTCCTTAGCACGCCCTGGACTCCCTGTGCCGTGCTGGCTGAGGAGCCAGATCCATGGGCAAAAGCCTGGAGCTGGGGAAGCCGTGGCATTGACCCAAACACGTTATCATTCGCTGAGCGTTTACTGTGCACCAGGCCCTGTGCCCCACATGCTGTTGTAACTCTACAACGACCACACGAAGCAGCCATAATTGTCTCCATCTTACAGGAGAGCAAACTGAGGCTCTGGGAGGTTACATGATGTATCCAGGGCTCCATGTTGAGCATGAGGTGGAGCTGGGATCACCGGGCACTGAGTCAGCACACAGCTCTATGCACTTCAATCCCCGCCCCCTGCCCTCCCCCGAGAGTGCCTGCTTTGGGTGGGCCTGGGGCTCCTCACTGCCACTATGTCATGGGCCCCTCTGACGTCGGGACCCCTTCTCGGAATAACTTTTGTGAATCACACAGTAAAATGTATGCGATCCAAAAGAAACCAAGTACATTAAAATGCAGCCATCAGAGTAATCAGAAACACTCAGCTGGAGCGATGTGTGGGTTCTCTGTGAAGGCGCCGGGCCAGGTAGGCAGCGAGCTAGCAGGACGGGCAGAGCTTTGCAGAGGGCTGAACTGAGCAAAGGTGCTGTGCGCTGCAGTGCGCTGTGT
Source organism: Pipistrellus kuhlii (assembly GCF_014108245.1). Lineage (NCBI taxonomy): Eukaryota > Metazoa > Chordata > Mammalia > Chiroptera > Vespertilionidae > Pipistrellus > Pipistrellus kuhlii. The sequence goes on from NW_023425551.1 coordinate 81,457,292, forward strand.
GTGAAGTGACCTGCCCTCTCCGAGCGACAGCCACGGCTCTGGGAGATCCCCCTGCCATGGCCTGCCGCTCACATGCACAGCGGGAGGGAGAGCCGGGTTTCACCGGAAGATCAGGGGAATAAAGACAGGAAGCTTTTTCCCAACCACAGTTTCAGACCCTCTGACTTCTGTCCAGGGATCCTCCCTCAGATCTCAGACCCAGGCCTTTCCCAGGAGCAGGGGCCAAGCGGGAAACAGACAAACTAGCCGGGGTGTGTGTGTGTGTGTGAGATGCAGGACCAGAGGCGGTCTGTCGGAAAGGAGCCAGTCACGGAAGGGACACCTGCAGGCGGTGACGAAGGAGGGACGAGAGAGGCCAGCTGTGGCTGTGGGCCACCTGCTTCTGTATGGTCTGTGAGCTAACATGGCTTTTCATTTTTAAACAAGTGAAACAGGATTCTTAGATAGGTCGAGGGTCTCAAGGTTTGAGGCCATTCTTACTAAATGCTGTATTTCTTGCTAACTGTTAAAACAGAGCACAGCATTTTGCAGATGCAGCGGTAAATAGGACGAGCTGAAAGGAACGCAACCAGATAAAAGTAGCCAGCTATGAAGCAGGAGTCAGCCTGTAATGACCGAATATGTATAAGCAATGGCCACGCCGCGTTCCAGGAGCCAGAGCGCTGGGTACGAGCCCCTCCCCCATTTCCTTAGTGCTACCGTGACAGCCACACCTCAGGTTTGAATACAGCACCTCCAGTGGCGAACCCCTTGAGTTCAGTGCCAGAATCAAATTAAGAACAGCATTTTCTCATGTAAAAGTACAGGAAACGAAAATTTCATTGTCTACGAATAAAGTTTTATTGGGCGTGGCCATGCTCCTTCACGTAGGCATTGTCTACTAACTGCGCGCCCTGCAAAGCTAAGTGCACCCTCTTTGGCCATACAGAGCAAGTGTGCCCTGGAGCCCGCCAGGGCCTGTGAGGCCCCCTACTGGCCCAGGGATTAGGCCACCCCTCCGGGTGAGTGATTTTCTGTCTCCCAGAGCCTTTGGGAATTCCAGGAGATAATGGGCTTGAGTGGCAGCTGCCCAGAGTGGCGCCTTTGGGACGCTCACCCCCTCACCCTTCAGCCCCTGAGAGAGGAGAGGCCACTCCTAGGCAGGCACGGCTCCTTTCATCCTGGAGAAAGCCAGCACCGAGCACCGAGCACCGAGCACCTGGCCGCAATGGGCCAGGCCAGGACTGCAATGGGCCAGGCCGGCACGGACCGGTCAGCACAGGAACTGGAAGGCCCCTTGGCCTTGGGTTGGGAGGAGACCTGATGGGCTGGGCTACTGCCTGGCTGAGGGGGTGGGGAAGGAAAGGGCATGAGAAGCGCGGTCCCTGGGATTTTGGTAAGGCCCCCCTGCTGCCCTCCCCATCCTGGGACTGTGCTGTATTGGCATCGTGGGAGGCACTCACCCCCGCCTCACCCCTCCAGGCCTGTGATGGGCAGACCCCTAGCACTGTCCCCCTGGCATCTCTGCCACCTCCCAGCCACTCATTACCATTCATGGCCCAGGGCAGGGCCATCTGTGGGCTGGACCCAGGGCCCCGCAGCGGCAGAGCCCGCCCAGCCTGGGCCTGAACCCTCCCTCGGGCCTGCACGGTGGCTTTATTAATTGTTTATATTGAAGTCTGTTAATTGGCAATAACCAGCGTGTTGAGTGTCTTTTAATCACCCCTCTTAGGCCATGAAGGATTGCTGGGTGCAATGAAGCCAGAGGAATTAGCACCCTCCCGGCCTCTTCATGCTCAGTCAGATAAACGGCGTGCCCCCTGGTCCTGGCGGGAGCACCCCTGGGGGAGGGGATGCAGGCCAGACCACACTGGGCTGTGTTCCTCCTCCCATCCCCCGGCTCCCCGAGGCCCCACAGCTGTGTACAGGCTCAGACTCGGCCCCCGAACCCTGTGCTGTCCGGGACCCCCTCAGCCAGCAGATCCCTGAGCACCGATGATGCTGGTGCAGGGCGCCCGGACAGGACAGCTGCCCAGCCTGAGGGAACTGCAGTCCAGGAGGGAGGCGGGCCCGTAGCCAGTTGCCATGGTAACTTTAGGGCAAAGACCGAGGCCTCTGTGGTGGGTGTGGTGGGCCAGAGGGGCCAGGGTCTTCTCGGAATATGAGGTGGGGAGACAGAAGGTGGGGAGACAGAAGGTCCAGGCAGCCTGACACCGCCCCAGAGGCACACGTGTGCCACTCACCTGCCAGGGCACCGGGTGCCTATCTGTCCTCGGGGGGCTCTGCCACACCCACACGCCCGTGGCTACTGGGTGTCTGGCACGGGGCTTGAGACGGCAGCAAGGGGAGCTGTGCAACAGGCGGGCCTGGAGCTCGGCTGCTGCCCGGGTGGGAGGCGCTGTGGTCAGTAGGAGGTCCTAGCACCTTGTCCTGAACAACAATCAATGGCCCCCATGGCCAGCTCTGCCAAATCAGAGCAGGGTCTGCCTCACCACCTGCGTCTCTCACATCCCCGTGCTCCTGGCCTGAGGCCTGGAGATACCCCGGGGCAGGGCAGCTGCTCCTGTCCGCCGCCCAAACACCCCGTCCACCTGCCTGCTGTTTTAGGGAGGAGGGGGCAGTGGCGGGAGGACAGTGGACAGGACGCGGCCCGTTGGAACCTCAGAGGAGCTGAGTCTCTGGAGGCCTGAGGGTGTCCAGCTGTGGGGCAGAGGTCTGGGCCCAGGGCAGGGAGGGCACGGAGAAGGCTGTGCCCTGAGCTGTCCCATGTCAAGGGCACAGCCCAAAGCTTCCAAGACAGGGGGCACCCCTTCAGGGTCTCCCTGGGGCAGAGACCTCTGCAAGAAGCTGCAGACTGCCTGGGTGGATTTGGGCAGATAAACCTAGTGTTTAACAGTTGATGTGACCCTAAGCGGTTTGGCTCAGAGGATAGGGTGTCAACCTGAGGACTGAAAGGCCCTAGGTTTGATTCTGGTCAAGGGCATGTACCTTGATGGGGAATGTGCAGAAAGCTGCTGATCAATGTTTCTCTCCCATAGATGTTTCTAGCCGTCTCTTTGCATTCCTCTGTAAAAAATCAATAAAAATGTATTTTTAAAAAAGGTTGATGTGGCCCTAACCTGTCTGACTCAGTGAATAGAGTATTGGCCTGTGGACTGATGGGTCTTGGGTTTGATTCCTGGTCAGGGCACATGCTTGGATTTCGGGCTCCATCCCCAGTAGGGCCCATGCAGGAGGCAGCTGATCAATGATTCTCTCTCATCATTGATGTTTCTATCTCTCCTTCTTCCATCCTCTCTGAAATCAATAAAAAATGTTAAAAAAAGAAAATAAATTAAAAGTTGATGTGCCAGAAAAAAAGAAAAAACCATGGCCAGTATGGTTCAGTGGTTAGAGCGCTGGCCCGATGACTGAGGGGCCATGGATTCAGTTCTGGTCAAGGACACGTACTTTGGTTGCAGGCTCAATCCCTGTCCAGGTCGGGGCATGTGTGGGAATTAACCAATTGATTTGTTTCACATCAAAGTTTTTCTGTCTCTCCTCCACCCCTCCACTGTCTCCAAAATATCAATGGGAAAATATCCTCAGGTGAGATTAACAACAACAAAAGCTGATGTGACCAAAAAGAAGTTGCTGCAGTGCCGGCTGCTTCTGTGTCATAGCTGTCCTCGGAGCCACCCCTCTTCCGGGCTGTGAGCTCCCGGAGGCCCGGACTGGGTTTTATTTGTCCCCAGGTCCCGGGCCAGGGTCTAGCACCAAGGGGAGCTGACATGATGGCTCCACAGTCACCCCTGTCGCCCTGGGCGCAAGCAGAGTGGGTGCCAACACTGACCTCTGGGCCTTGACCCCGCTGGGCTCTTTCCCTGGATAGCCCCCCTCCCAGGAGGCCATGACCTCTCTCCCGCTGGGCTCCCCAGGGCACCTCCTGTAGCCCAAACAAAGGAGGGGAATTACTGCACACTTAGCCCAGGCCGGGCAGGCGCCGAGAGGAAGGATGGAGCAGAGGCCCTCTCCTTGAGAGCAGCTCTGGGCCAGCGCCGTCTGTGCATCCGCGTGCACTGGGCACCTCTGACGCTTGAGGACAGACGGGCAGGCACTCCTGCAGCTGCCTCACTGGCCAATCAGCATCATGAGTCTGACTTGCCACGCCCCCGGGGGAGCTGTTGCTTGTGGAATGGGAGCCCAGTGTCTCTGGTGGGCATCCAGACCCCAGGGGCCCGCTGCCTTCCGGCCTGCCCACCTTCCTGCCTAGGCCCCACGTTCCATGGGAACTTCTGGCTGTTTCCTGGGTGCATTGCTCTTCCGTACTCATTTTTGCTCTCCCTCAGTCTGGAACAGCGATTTTCAGTGGCGTGCCTCAAGAATTATAAAACATGCGATACCTTCTTAGTCAGGGGCACTGTCCTCTTTCCCTTTAGATTAGGGGTGTCGAACTCAATCAGAGAAGGGGCCAAAATCTAAAATCCAGCCTAAATCGCGGGCCGAATGGTTTACTGAACAGTCATAAACTGTCATTGTGATGGAAACGCAGCGGAGTGCAGTGATGACAGCGCGGTGCGGGCCACATTGCAAGGCTTGGCGGGACGGATTTGGCCCGCGGGCCTTGTGTTTGACACATGTGCTTTAGATTGTCAAGTAAAAAAATGACAACAATCCACGCAACAATAGCCGTCCAGTGTGAATGAATCACAATTATACCTATATTTTGTCAGATCAGAAAAATGTAACGTTTTTTGGTGCACTGCAAAATTTTAGTAATTAGTTTACAATGGCCACGAGATGAAAAAGTTGAAAATCTCTGCTCTAAAATGCTCTTTTCTGTCTAGCAAAATTCTGTTCATCCATTAAGACTAAACTCTTTGCACATGCCCTGTACCCTCTCCTGTGGCACTCCTGCCTGCCATGGCCCCCGTAACACTGAGACCCTCTGTCTCATGCAGAGAAAGGTGCGCCCACCCCTGTTAGCCAAGGGGTGAGGTGGCACCGGTGCCCGCTGAGCCCTGCTTGGCTGCCCAGCTCCGGAATCCCGGTGAGAGTGGGCTTTGTTGTATCTGGGAGGAGTGGGAGCAGCAGTGTGGGAAGGGGGGAGGGAGCTGTGTCCTTGGGGGATGGCCTCAGGCTTGGAGCTCCATTATGGGAGCCACAGGAATAGAATGTGAATTCAATCATATATAATAAAAGCCTAATGTGCAAATTGTCCCTTTGAGTGGGAGTTCCACCTGGAGTTTGACCGCTCGCTATGACGTGTGCTGATCACCAGGGGGAGGCACGGAACATGGTGGGTGTTGGCGACACAGTGCTGGCAGAGGGCGTCAGTGGAAGCGTTGCTGGCCCTGATGGGCCCTGATGAGAGCGGGACTGCAGCCGGATGGTGGAGCAGGTGAGCGGGTGGTGCCAGGCCAAGGCGGGTGTGATCAGAACCTGATCATCCTGCTGATCACCCCAAAGATGGCAACCAATGGCAGTGGCAGGGGGAGGGGGCCCGATGACTCAGGCAGAGATGGGTGTGAGGGGGCTGGGGACCTGGGTGCTGCCCAGGGCCCAGAGGTTGGCTGGGACCTGCCTTTCCCAGAGACCACACCCATGCTTAAATTTCATGCACCAGACCTCTAGTAGAATTATATTTGACAACGAGGAACAGAGACAAAATATCAATAAATTAGACAAGATAAAGTATATTGCTCTCTGGGTAAGGCAGTGCAGTAATGACAGCAGCTCAGCCTACAGAGTCCTCAGGGTCTTGCTTTCCCTATGTGAGCTCTCCGTTCCAGGCTCACCTTAGTCCATGGTGGCTGCTGCTGCTCCAGCTGCCTCATCTCCTCCCTCGGCAGAAAGGAAATGAGATCAATAAGAGGAGGCAAAGCGTGTATGCCTATTATCTTTAAGCAAATTCCCGAAAGCTCAGTCAGAGGATCACTCCTAGATGCAAGGACATGCCGTTAGCCTGGCCGGGTGGCTCCGGTGGTTGGAGCGAAGTCCGCACACCAGAAAGGTTTCAGATTGATTCCTGGTCAGGGCACACGTCCAGGCTGCAGGTACACTGATGGATGTTTCTCTCTCACATCAATGTTCCTCTCTCCCTCCCTCACTCTCCCTTCCCCTTTCTCCAAAGTCAGTCAATAATTAAAATTATTTTTCTTTAGCTTTAATGAAAAAGTTACATGTGCTCTATCCATGCCAAGACACTCAATCTCTCACAGAGAGAAGAGCATGGAAACTGAGTGAGGAAAACAAGTTTATACGCACCATAAACAGGGCCTTGACATTAAGCCAGTGCTATGATCTGTACTCAAATGTAAATGACGAAGTTTATTTCCCCCTCCCCCGCACAAGAGGGGCAGTGCCCGCCCTCAGGGAGGAGGGGGTGGGCATTTCTGAGGACGGGCTTCCTGGCAGGGCCTTTGGGGCTCCTGGCGGTCTTGCCCTGAAGAATAAAGTCAGCAGCGGACAGTGACCGGGGAAGGCAAAGCCTTGCCAGAGGATCTTCCGTGCAGAGGGGCACGGCTGGGCCGCAGCCCAAGGGGCCGTGGAGGATGCCCCTGGCGCCTGATGACAAAGCAAAACAGCTCGGTCCTTGCAAACATGCACGGGACTCAGATGTGTTCCACAGGGGCCTCTCTGCCCAGCGGCGGCAGAGCCCGGGAAACAGATGGTGCGTGTCTCCCTCTGAATCGTAATGCAGAGACGGCTCTCTGTGCCGTATTTAATCAGCGGGTGTGGGCAAAGTGTTTGCACTGCACCTCGCTCCATCACGCTCCACAGATGTCGCACTGCTTTGTTTTGTTTGTTTTACAAATTGAAGGCGAAACTCTCCCCCAGCAAGAAGATTGCTGCTCACTTCACTGCGATGGTCTGGAAGCAAACCACAACGTCTTCAAGGAGAGACAGCCAATCAGCCAGGACAGCGGAACGGGCGAACAGACGGTGACACGCCAAGCTGTTCACAGGCATGCAGTAACGCAAAACCCTACCGTCCTCAGCCACAGACACTTAAGAGTAAATGGCTTAGGCTTCTCCTCCTCTGCCAGAAGGCAAATGGCTTAAATCACCTCCTATAGAGGCAGATAGAAATCAATTTAGTGCCAACCACACCCCAGGACGGCTGAAGGAAAGGGAATAAATCTCATGTTGGAGCATCAGCATAAAGCTGACGAATATTCTATCGAGATCCTCTCCTGAGACCTCTCCTAAACTCCCAGCTATTAAAACCCTCAAGAAAGGACATCTCCTAATCTCTAAGATTCCCATGAGACTCGCAACCAGGGGAGCAGTGGGCAGCAGAAGGCAGCAGCTTGTCCCGGGCTCTCTCCCTGAACCTGCCCCAAAGCCCCGTTCTCTGACTTCCCCAGGAGCTAACAGCAGCCGCCTCGGCTCATTTCTTTCCTGTGACATTTCCAGAGCCTGAGCAGCCCCGCCGGCTCTCCTGTTACTCCTTCTATCTAAATCCTTCCCGCTCCATGTCCCGGCTTTAATACAGACTCTCCCCGTCACCTAGACCCGTGCTGTGAGTCTTTCCTGCTTGAAGTCCGGGCCCACACACTGTTGGCCGTGTGGTGGCTTGGGTCAGGCACTCAGGCTTTCTAGCACCCCTGGCAGGGACCTGTTTCCTCCCAGGAGCAGCGTTACTCATCCAAAGCTCCGAGGCTCCTCTGGGAAGCAGCGCAGTGCTGTGCCCTGTCCCCGCGGCCTGCTCCACAGCCCGGGCCCTCAGAGCCCCCATCCTCTCCTCCCCTCCCCCTCTCTGGGACCTCAGAGCTGGGCGTCAGAAGCGGTGACGTGGGCTGCCTTCAGCATCCACAGAAGGCCACCGAGCACTTGCCTCCTGTCCAGCGGAGGAGGTCATGTGGCAGCCCCTCCACTGCAGGGAAGCGGGTGTCCCAGCACCTGGACCACGGCTGGGTCCTTGGATTTCACAACTCCTGAGTTTCTGAATCGCCTCTCCTGCCTGCCGCCATGTGGCCCCGGTCCCGGGACTCAGTCGCCAGCACTCCCCTCTCCTCAGCCACCTGTGCTGGGCTCTCCGGGCGCAGGGCCACAGCAGGTCTGAGCGGGGCGCTGCCCAGCCTGCATTGGGAGGCGGCAGGTCCTGGTTACGGGTACTGGAGGGAGCCCCTTATTTACCAAACCCAGAGGGTGTGGGTTGTCAACGATGAGGCCTCAGCCAGCTGTGTACTGGCCTTACCCCCAGGACCCCTGATGGGTACCCGTGCCCAGGGCCTCCGCCCCTGGAGGCTCCCATCGCCTGCTCCCTGGCCTCTGCCGGCCAGAGGGTGGCCATCCCTGTTTCACGTGACGCGCCTGCGCTGGCTCCACACACTCTGAGCGCCCTCCTGCCCCTGCTCCTGGGGGCGGCCGAGCCGCTGGAGGGATCTGAAGGCCCCGCTTAGAGGGGGTCTGATTGCTATTGGCCGTGTCTCACGTGCCGCCCTGGAGACATCATGCCTACTGCCGTGCCTGTGATTGACAGAGGCCTGCTGCTGCCCTCGGAGTCCTCCACCCTGCCCCAGGCCGCCCCCCGGACCGGCCTGGCAGGGCTCCATCGGCCTTGTGCAGCCTGGGACTCCCCCTTCCCACCTGCCTCCCTCCGCTCCGTCCTTCCGTTGGTCAGTCCTGGGGATCTGACGGACTCCCCGCCCCCATGCGTGTTTTCTAACCCCGTCTGACGTCTGCCTCCTGGAGGATTCGAGCTCACATTTCACATCTCCAGTGGATGAGAGGTGACGCATGTTTGCTGCATTGCTCCTCACACCTCTGTATCTGAAATGTGGTTCTAGTTTGTGATTGGCGAAGGTAGGCTGATGGCCCTCTCGGGATGGCATCCTGGGGTGGGGGGAGAGGAAGGAGGTGCCCTGGAGACCGGCTGGCATTCCTGCTCCAGGAGCGCCGTCCTTCCACTGATGTGCCGGGGATTTGCTGCTCCTTTTCAGCCAATTAGTGCGGATCGTCATTCGGTCCAGAGTCTCATTAGCAGCTTCTGCGAAATGTCAGAACTTCCGCCAGCGGCCCGAGAGGGCAGCCAGGATGCAAATTTCTGGTGATTATGCGCATTCCAATACGCCTCGGCTCAAGCAGGACACCCTCTGTCCCGGCCACAGCTCTCCTCGCACCCTGGCAACGAACAGCAATCCCTGCAGTGCTTTCTGGGTGTAACTCTTCTCCCTATGACTGTGCTGTCTCACTGGACCCTGTGGAGTCCGGACCCTGCGTATTCCAGGGGGTCACGTGGGGACTCACGGGCGGGACAGTGAGCTCTTGGGGACAGTGTCTCCAGTCCCGCTGTCCCCAGGTACCGCCATTCCTAAAGGATATTCACGTAGCCTGACAGCCCGCCGCCCCCCTGCAGGGGGCGAGGTTGTGAATCCAGGGCCGGGCGAGGTTGTGGATTCAACTGCCCCCTGGTTCAGGGACTTCAAACTCGCTCTCTCCGCTCCTCCTTGGCAATGCCCATTGGATGGCTACGCACAAACCGATCGATTGTGAGCAACTTTAATAAACGGGTTCAATTTGATGGACAAAAGAGGCAGGAGGGAGGAAATACGTATTGCTTCCAGCCAGAGGCCAGTGCTGATCTCGGCTCAGAGGCCTGTCCAGTGGCGGCCTAGCTAAGTGAGTGCAGTCGGCCCGGCTGTGGGCGCCTCCCAGGCCAACGGAGGAATCATGGCTGTGCGGCCGGTGTGTGCCGCTTCCCACGAGAGAGGCCCTCCCTCGGGGCCGGGCAGCGTGGCCAGGCACCGTGGGCTCGGGCGCGCAGGAGCAGCCTCTGAGCCCCAGGGACCTGGGCCAGCTCTTGGCACAGCTGGTTTCTTGCTCTCTCCCTGGACCTGCACTTCCCGGACGGGCGCTGCCTCCATTTGTTGCCTCTGTCCTCAGAGCCAGTCCCCGGTCCCGGTGACCTGGCCGGACGCACCGATCCTGTCCTCCCCCCAGGACCTGCTTGAGCCTCTCCCCTCACTGGCACCTGGTGGAGGGGTGAGGAGCCCGCCTCAGAGCGCACTGCTTTGTTGGTGCGATCTTGGGCCAGTGACGGCACTTCTCCGTGCCTCAGTCTCCCCATCTGTGAACAGGGGCATCACAGCGGGGCCCTGGGTGGCTGTGAGGTTCGTGAGTGTGTGATGAGGCGGTGCTGTGCCTGGCCCGCGGTGAGCACAGGCAGTGCCAGCACTCGGGAGCGGCAGTGGGTGCTGGGGCGGGGAGGGTCCCCGTGGCCGGGCAGGTCTCAGCGCTGTAAGCAGGAGCACCTGGGAAGCGAACACCAACACCCCTGTCGAGGCTTCTCGTGTGTGGGAGGCATCGGGACCGCGGCTCTCTCAGGCACCGAGTGGTGATCTCGCGCTGAAGGCTGAGAGCCTCCGGCTTAGAGAAGGTGCTCAGGCCACAGCCCGGCTCAGGGAGGCCATGTGGCTTCCCAGCTAGGCGTGCCTGCCAGGGGCTTCCGGAGGAGGGGCAGAGAGGTGGGGTGTGGGCAGGGGTAGGTACAGTGCTGCGGGTGAAGGGGGCTCAGGCACAGGTGGTAGGGCAGGAGGCAGGGGTGGGGTTGGGGGAGGGGAGGCACCTCCTCAGCTGTCTACCTGCTGCCCTGCCCTCCCTCCGGGCCCTGCCAGCTGCCGCTGCTTCCGCTCTCCTGCCAGCCCACGGGCCCCAGCTGCTGCCTGCCTCCTGAGTAAAGGCAGTCTGCTGCTCAGCGCGGCCCGCACTCCTGACGGGCCATTAGTATTCCAGGGATGAGCTCCCTCTGCTCCCTCCCCTGCATCCGCTGGGCCTGCCTGATTGGGGGGCGGGGGAGGGTGTCTGGCTCAGCAAAGAAGCGCTGGAACCCGGGCAGGGGTCTGCCTGCGTCCCCTCTGGGCGCAGGTGCCGTCCTGTCTCTGTAGGCCCTCCTGGGCTTCTCCTGTGAAGGTAGAGCGTGAATGAGAGAGAGTGCAGGGAGGCTGCGCGGAGCCCGCTCAGTGCTGGGGCGGCATGAAGTCTAAGGGTCCAATCCAGCCCTTCTGTCTGGCTCAGAGCGTGCAAGGGACCCCACAGTCGTGAGGAACCCCGTGACCTTTGCACCTAGGGCCCCAGGGCCACACCCCCTCCTCAGAGGCCTCCTGCTCGGGGCAGAGGTGGGACAAGAGCTGCCTCTGGGAGTTGCTGGGGAGCAGGGGGCTCAGTAAGCCCTGACCTGCTGCCCTGTGATGGACAGCGAGGAGGCCCCCAGCCCAGCTCCTCCCCCAGGCGTGGCCTCGGTGACTTCCTCCCTGCCAGGTCTGGCAGAGGCTCTGTCGGAGGAAAGGGAAGCAGCCAGTAAGGGGACCAAACCGCTGAAGACTGATTTAGACACACCCTCCCAGAGTCCCACATGCTCTCAGCTCCAGCTCCCAGCCACGTGCAGACACATACGTCACCCACTCCCACACTGCCCCTACACACAGCACACACCACATAAACACCCCCAGTGACACCCACGTGTGCCGCACGCACCCTCAGTGAGCACAGAACTCACCCTTCCCGGGCTCCCAGGTAGCCCTGGCCGCCGCTGCCCGTCTGCGGCTCTGAAGGCAGCGCTGGACTCCTGTCCAATCCGCTGGCCCAGGGCCCGCTTCCTGGCAGCTCGCCCTGTGTCGTCCTCCCGGGCCTGCACTGGCCCAGGCCACACGGCAGGCGCGATGCGCGTGGCTGAGGAGCTGGTGCCTGAGGAGCCTGGCTGCTTCTGCTGGGTCTCCGGAATGCTCACTCCCGAGACTTCTGCAAGTGCTGAGCTCCCAGCCGCACCACCTGCCGGGCGGGAGGAAGTCGCCTGGACGTCCAGCCCCATCGAGCCTTCAGATGACGCCTGCCCCAGCACCATCTGACCACAGCCTCCGGAGGGACCCTCAGTTAGACATGCCTGGGGAGCCCAGAAAACCCACGAGAAATAAATTGCTGTGCGAAGCCACTCAGTTTGGAGTGGTTGGCCACAGACAATCAGACAGTATGAGCCGGGTGAGACTTGAGGCAGAATGGCCTGGGCGGGCAATCCCGGCTCTGCCGCTTCTGTGCTTCCTTGTGGGGCTGCTCTCGGGGGGCGGGGCATTGGGAATCAACACTCACCCATCCTGGCCACACATGGACCTGGCAAAGGAAAGGGGCGTGGGGCCGGGCTTTAGACCCGGGGTATCAGGGCGGATCCAGCAGCAGAGAGCAGAACCCTCAGGCTGTTGCTCACAATGGAAGTAGGTCCTTGCCCTCCTGGTGTCCAGAGTTGGGCAGGAGGCTGGCAGGCGCTCTGGGGCAGGCTCCAGGCACCTCACACACACTGTCTTGTGCCTGCTGCTCACCGTAGAGTGAACCGTGAAGCTGGCGATGGAGGGTACAGTTGGGCTTCTATCTTTGCTTCATCTTGTGCGGCTTCCATTCCCAAGGTCACTCCCACTTCAGGACCCAAGGTTGCTGCTGCAGCTCCAGACATCACACCTGCACCCCGACTGTCAGGAAGGAGGAGTGTGAAGGCCCCACCTCCTCCCTTTACAGACACTCCAGGGCAAAGGCACTGCCACGTCTGACCCAGACTCAGTCACATGACCACAGCCAGCTGCAAGCATGGTTGGAAAGCATTGGCACATGCCCAGCTGCTCACCAGGAGTTCACAGAAGGCAGGGGACAGTGGAGGAACCCTCGTTCTCTGGATGCGGGGATCAGCTTGGCCCAGACACCAGGGGGGCAGAGGGCAAAGCCTCAGAAGACACCCTTTGGGGTGTCATGTGACAGGATTATTCCCAAACCTCAGCAGCTTGTTGAAAGTCACAGCTTTCAGGGTCTGTCCTCACTTGGAACAAGACAGATGGGGCGGGGGTGGGGGGCACCTGTCAGGGGCATGCTTCACAGGAAGGTCTGCTCCGGAGGACCCCGAGTCCACACCCTGCTCTCCCAGGGAGAGGCCCTGCGCACAGACACGAACCCAGAGTGTCCACAATGGACACCTCGGCACGGCTGCTCCTCCCGACAGAGTGCTGTTCCCGTGGGCAGGCCTCCCCCGAGTTCAGCCCAAGCCAGACACCTGAGACATGCTGGCTCCTCCATCTCGCCGCCTCCCAATCTGGTCACCACGCCCGCCCCTCACCATCTCCCCCTCTGCCTCCCGGCCCCCAGGATGACTGCAGTCACAGCGGGAAGAGTGTCCCCACCTTTCCCTGCTCCAGCCGGTTTGTGCACCGTCCCCGGGGCCCCCCGCCCTGCAGCTCCCGGCCCCAGGGGCTCTCACTGCTCCAGGGCCAGTAAAGGTGCAGCCCCAGGGCCCCCTGCTCCTCGGTCAGCTCACTCAGCTTGCGGAGCTCTGTGCCTGCCTGTGCCTGTGGCCCTTCCCTCCAGGTTCCCGCGGGGACACACCAGTGCCAGTCCTCACAGCTTCGTATTTTCGCGTTCAACGTAAAGAACCTTCCTGCCTTTCCTAAGGAAACACTCCTCTGGCTTTTACCGGCCCGTCCTCGGGGTCTTCCCACGCCGCCCTCACTGCAGGCCGCTCCTTCTCCCCGTTAGGGCTCAGCTTGTGTGCTTTCCCCAGAGAAGGTAAACATGGTGGGGCTTTGGAATATAAAGTCTTTTTTATTTTTAAATCAAGCTTGTTTTTGAGAGAGAGGAAGAGAGAGAAACATCCATGTGAGAGAGAAATATTGATCGGCTGCCTCCTGCATGCCCCCTACTGGGGATTGAACTCAAAACCCGGGCATGTGCCCTGATGTGGAATTGAACCGGTGTCCTTTTGGTGGCTGGGACGATGTTCAACCAACTGAGCCACACCAGCCAGGATGGAAATAAAGTCTTTAAAAAAGTTAAATTTACTGTATGATTCAGCAATTCCAGTCCTCGGCCTCTCCCCGAGAGATGGAAACGCGCCACCACAAAGATGCATGTGAGACGCTCACAGCAGCGTTATCCATAAGCGCCCGAACTGGGAGCTGTCCGCGTGCCCCCCGCTGGGCCTGATGAGCAAAAGTGGTCTGTCCGTGCGGGAGCCGGTGAGCCGTGTGGGAGCTGGTCTGTCCGTGCGGGAGCTGGTCAGCATGGGCCTCCAAAGCGCATGGACGCCGGACAGCCCACACCGTGCTGTGATCTGTTCATATGAAATTTCCAGAAAAGGCAGATCAGAAACAGAAGGAGGTGAGTAGACGCAGGAAACGGCATTGGCTGTATTTGGGCTTAAGGAGTCATTTCGGGGCGAGGAAAATGCTCTAAAGCTGTGCTGTGGCTGACGGTTACAGCCCACAGTAAATTCACCAATATTGTACCTGTGAGACGGTACAATAATATGACATATAACTTACAACTCGTCGCGTTGCAGCTCCGGCCCCAGAAGCCCTGGGAGAACCGGATCGCCATCTACGAGCTCCTCTTTAAGGAGGGGGTGACGGTGGCCAAGAAGGACGTGCACATGCCGAAGCACCCCGAGCTGGCGGACAAGAACGTGCCCAACCTCCACGTCATGAAGGCCATGCAGGTAGCCGGCCGGGCGCCGCTGGAGGGGTTTTCCGGCTGCTCAAGGCAAATGCCAAGGAGAGGCCAGGACAGCCCGGGCTTCTTGCTGCCTTGACGGCCGTGAGGTAGATGCACCCGAAAACTCGTCTTCTGCGCAGCCCAGCCCCCTCTGCGCCCATTTCCATTCTAAGCCTCTGGTTAGGTTTCAACCCTGGTTTTCTGTCCTGCAGTCTCTCAAGTCCCAGGGCCATGTGAAGAAGCAGTTTGCCTGGAGACACTTCTACTGGTACCTGACCAACGAGGGCATCTAGTACCTCCGCGATTACCTCCACCTGCCCCCTGAGATCGTGCCCGCCACGCTGAGCTGCAGCCGGCCTGAGACTGGAGCCAGAGACCTGGAGGGGGAGTGAGCTGTGATTCCCAGGAGGGGAAGCTGACAGAGACACCCAGAGGGAGTGTGACATGCCCCCCCCACCGACCCCACCCCCCCCACCTGCTGAGGAGAATGCAGGGCTGGGGCTGGGGACAGGGCTGGGGCCGGGGCTGGTGCTGGGGCTGGTGCTGGGGCTGGTGCTGGGGCTGAGGCAGGGGCTGGGGCTGGGGCTGGGGCTGAGGCAGGGGCTGGGGCCCGGGCCGGGGCTGGGGCCAGGTCAGCAACCAAATTCCTCTCAGAGGTGGATTTGGTCATGGACATGGTCAATCCCTCAGTAAAGTTGGAGGGATAATTTTATGTTAAACTTACAGCCAGAACATTTAAAAACCCAACTCATTAAAGCTGCAAAATAAAAAAACGCTATTAAAAGAGTCACGTCCCCAGAGCAGCGCCCTGACCGGCTCCCCAGCCCCTGCAAGGGCGGCCCTCGTGCCGGTGCCTGGCCCCGGCTTAGCCACGCCCTCGTGCCGATGGGAACTCCACTGTGATCTGTTCCATGCAGACCTTCTCCCTAGAACGGAGCCTCGGGGGGAAGGGCCTGGCTCTCCTTTCCTTTAAGCAGTTTTACTGAGATGCAATTTACACGCCATACGATTCATCCACTTAAAGTGTAAAATCCAATAGTATTAAATAGTATACTCACAGATAAGCGCAACCATCACCACAATCAATTTCAGAACATCTTCATCACCTCAAAAAGAAGCCCTTTTCTCTTCAGCTATCACCCCGTCCCCCACTCCTCTCAGCCAAAAGCAACCACTAATCTACTTGCTTCTGCGGATCTGCCTATTCTGGAAATTTCATATAAGTCACATAACACGTGGTCTTTTCTGGTTGGCTTCCTTCACTTAGCATGATGTTTTCAAGGTCCATCCATGTTGTAGCATGGAGCAATACGTCATTCCTTTTTATGGTTGAATACTATTCCATTGTACAATATATCACATTTTCTTTTTATTTTCACATTTATAAATCAGAGGGATTTTAATTGCCCACAGTCATTCTTATTCCATGTACCGCCATTTTTACAGACTTGGAGGGTGTACCGGAACCTCAGAAGTTATGTGGTACATCTCTCTATCTCTAGCTGACCTCCCTGAGCAGAAGGCCGGCTGCATGTATTCCATCTTTATTAGTGAATGGCGAAGGACCAGCTCTTGTTCGGTACCCGCCAGGCAGGAAGTTTTGACTCATATTCAACCCAAACCTCCATGTTAGGAGAAAAGCAGGAGAATAAGTGACCACCCTGTCTACCACCGCTCTGTACAAGTTATCGGTACCTACGTTTCGGTTGGGTCTCAGTGGGCCCCCTCTGACCTCACACACTTGGAAAGCTAAGCGTCTGGGAGGCGATGCCGATCAGCTTTTCAGCCATCGCCCAGCTTTCCCTACAACCAGGAGCCAGACTTCCTCAGGTTATGGTTTTCTCCTCCTGTGCATTCTGGGCTTTTCCCTGGAGAAAATAAAAACATTATCCTCAGTATTTACAGCATGGAAGAATTTTTGGTCACATGCTGCAAAGCACAGTGTTCTTTTTCTTGGTCCATCTGTTGTGCCTGTAAATCCATGTCAATTTTAAATAAATGTCTGCCATCCATTGCAATGTAAGCTCCATGAGGGCAGATTCCAAGTCTGCCCGCCCAGCACATATTCCAGGATTCCAGAGTGATATTTGGGGCACAGAAGGCTCTTTAAACCTGGAGAATTGACAAACGCCTTTCAAAACTATTATAGTCCAACACTCCGATTGAAAGAATATAAAAATTGAGTCTATAAAGTTATTCTTAAAAATGACTTAATCCCCCTTCACCCCCGCCTCCCAAAAAAAAGCCTAGCAGTTTAGGCTCAGCGGGCATCGGCCCATGGACTGGAGGGTTCTGGGTGGGTCCTGATTCCTGCAACCAAGGGCTCGTTCCCTGGCCCTGATTGGGGTGCGTGTGGCAGGCAACCAATAAAAGTTTCTCTTTCTGTGTCTCTTTCCCTCTCTTCCACTATCTCTAAAAATCAATAGAAAAATATTTTTGGGTGAAGATTAACAACAAAAAAAATGACCTGTTCTAGATTGTGTAACTTGTTAATGACAAAGCCAGGATTGTAATTTTGTATTCTGATTGCCCATTCACATTCTCGGTCCATTATGTGAGAGAGGCGCTTATATCTAACTAGAGGCCTGGTGCACAAAATTCATGTACTCAGAGAGGGGGTCCCTCAGCCTGGATTGCAAGAGGGCGCAGGCCAGGCTAAGGGACCCCACCAGTGCACAATTGGGGCTGGGAAGGAACTCAGGAGGTTGGCCAGCTGGAGAAGTGCTGCAGGAGGGCTCCAGCGAGTTTCTGGCCCATCTTGCTCAGTCCTGATTAACTAGTCCCCAGCAACAAGCTAACCTGCTAGTTGGAGCGTCTTCCCCTGGGAGTCAGTGCATGTCATAGCGACCTGTCAATCTGTCAACTGTCTGCCCCTTGGTAGTCAGTGCACATCAGAGAGAGCAGTTGAGCTGTCTTAGCATATCATTAGCATACTATGCTATGATTGGTTGAATGGCCAACCGGACGACCAGACACTTAGCATAGTAGGCTTTTATTATATAGGATACCCTGGAAAGACAATACTACTGATAAGGCACAGAAACCTTTGATCTAGCATTTCTTCACTTCACCATCTATTTTGAATGATAGCCTTGCTGGAGAGTCTTGGTGTCAGATCCTTGCTTTTCATTACCTTGCATACTTCATGCCCTTCCCTTCTGGCCTGTAGGATTTCTGATGAGAAATCTGCTGACAGCCTTATGAAAGCTCCTTTGTAGGTAACAGTTTGCTTTTCTCTTGCTGACTTTGAAATACTCTTTTTGGCATTTTAATTATGATGTGTCTGGGCATAGGCCTCTTTTGGTTTTTTTTTTTTTTTTTTTTAAATATATTTTATTGATTTTCTACAAAGAGGAAGAGAGAGGGATAGAGAGTTAGAAACATCGATGAGAGAGAATCATCAATCAGCTGCCTCTTGCACATCCCCTACTGGAGATGTGCCTGCAACAAATGTATTATACATGCCCTTGACAGGAATCGAACCTGGGACCTTTCAGTCCGCAGACTGATGCTCTATCCACTGAGCCAAACCGGTTTCGGCTCTTTTGATTCTTATTGCTTAGCACTCTCTGTGCCTTCTGAATTTATGTGCCTTTTTCCTTCACCATATTAGGGAAGTTTTCTGTCATAATTTCTTCAAATACCGTATTTTCTGGCGTATAAGATGACTTTTGAAATGAAAAAAAGTCAACCGAAAATCGGGGGCAAAAAAACAAAATTGCACAAAAATTACCTGCAGATTTTGAAGGCAAAGTAAGTCTTTTCTTTGAAGTCTTATACAGTGAATATAGGCCTAAACCTATGTTTTAACTGTAAAATTAGGGGTCATCTTATACGCCGGAAAATACGGGGTTCTCTATCCTGTGCTCAGTTTCTTTACCTTCTGGTACTCCTATGATGTGGTATCATTATGTTTTATGTTGTCTCACAGCTCCCTTAAGCTGTCCTGTTCTTTGCTTTTTCTTTTTTCTTTTCTGATTTTTACTACCCTGATTTCTAATTAGCTGATCCCATCCTTGGCTTCCTCTGATCTACTGTTTATTCCTTCCAATGTATTCTTTGAATATTTCAGATAGGAAGGGAGAGGGAGAGATAGTAACATCAATGAGAGAGAATCATTGATTGGCTGCCTCCTGCACGCCTCCTACTGGGGATTAAGCCTGTAACCTGAGCATGTACCCTTGACTGGAATTGAACCCCTGACTCTCCAATCTGCAGGCCAACGTTCTATCCACTGAGCCAAACCACCAGGGACCAAATATATTCTTTATTACTGCTATGTCATTCTTTATTTTTTGACTGGTCATTTTTTTCATAGTTTCTATATCTTTTTGCATGCTGTTGAACATTCTTGTAATCATTATTCTGAAGGCTATGTCTGAAAAATTGCTTAACTCATTTAGCTCTTCTTCTGGAGAATTCTCTTGCTTCTTTCAGTTGAAGCTTGTTTTTGTCTCTCCACTTTGACTGCCTGTTTGGGTTGTTTCTATGTATTAGATCTGCTATGACTCGCAGTCTTTTGGAGGGTCTCTGGTGCAGGACAATGTCAGATGTTGTTTGAGACTGCCCCTGAGTACCCTGTTTGGAGTTATCAGCAAGCTACAGCTTGTGGCTCCCTCTGCTGGGACTGGGTGCTTTTGGAAAGACCAAGTTGCACACCAAGGTTTGTTTTTCCTAGACCCTGGTCCAGAAGCAGATCAGGAAAAGACTCAAAACACCCAGAAATCTGCTTTTGACTGCAGGCTGATTGTTATGATCAGCATAGCAAGGCGGAAACTCTGCAGGGTAGGGTGAGAGATTTTCCAGCAGGATGGGGAACTGCTTACCCCAGGCACAAGATGCCTGATGGTTAAGGTCTGCCTAAGAAGGATGTCTTCTGCAGTATGGGGGGATGACTCAGCACAGGAATCCAGGTGGTGGCCCTCCAAGCTCTATCCCCAGAGTCCCCGACCCTGGATTCTCCTCACACAGCCCTAGTCCACTCAGCCCTCTCCCTGCCACAGCCCAAGATGAATGGATGCATATGAAATTTTGTGTTTTGGCCTTTTAAGAGAGTCCTGCATTTCCAGTCATTTCTTCCTGGCAGACAGAAACCACATTGCTTTTTACAGCCAGATGTTATGTGGACAATTTTCTTAGTTCTGGTGCTCTGAGCTGGGGAACCCAGTTTTGGGGTTAGACCCCAGAGTTCTCAGTGGGAATGCCCCCAGCCGAGATATCCCTCCAGGACTTCAGCTGTTGTCCGGGGTGGGTGGGTGGGGGGGGACTAACCAGCCCTCTTGTGTCTCTGCATTTCCTACCAGTTTCTATGTGGTCTCCACTTTACATCCTTGGTTATCAGGGTTCACTCCAGCCAGTTTTCAGTTGATTATTAAGAATGGTTTTTCTATATTTTAGTTGTAATTCTAATTTGGTTCTGGGAGAGTGTCAGTGTAGCTTCCACTTAATCCACTGCCATCTTGGAATCCTCTACCACATTTTCTTTATCCCTTTATCAGTTAGACATTTGGGTTGTTTCCACCTTTGGCTGTTGTAAAGAAAACTGCCATAACTATTTGTGTAGGAGTTTTTATGTGGATACTAGAGACCTGGTGCACAAATTTGTGCATGAGTGGGGTCCCTCGGCCTGGCCTATGAGGATCAGGCCAAAACCAGCTCTCTAACATCCTCTGAGGGGTCCAGGATTGTAAGAAGGCACAAGCCATGCAAAGAGACCCCTCTGGTGCATGATCAGGGCAGGGAGGGATGCGAGAGGTTGGCCAGTTGGGGAGAGGCCATGGGAAAGGCCACAGGAGGGCTCCAGGGAATGTCCAGACTGTCTTGCTCAGTCCCAATTGTCTGGATCCCAGCAGCAAGCTAATCTATAGATCAGGGCGTCTGCCCCCTGGTGGTCAGTGCACTTTATAGTGAACGGTTGAGCAGCCTTAGCATATTATTAGCATATTATGCTTTGATTGGTTGAATGGCTGACTGGTTGATCAGACACTTAGCATATTAGGCTTTTATTATATAAGGTATGTCTTAATTTCTCTTGGATATATACTGTTAACCAATTCAATACCAGTTGGGATCCTCAATTTACAATGTGATGAAGGATATTATTTAGAGAGATCTCTTCATTTGTGATATAGCAAGGTTGTGAAGCAGCTCTGGGGCTGGATGATGCTGGGGCGAGGCCCCTCCCTGTCAAGACAGCTCTGCTCTGTGCCAGGCTGCCCTGCTCCTGTGCTGGTCTGCTTTACTTTGGCAAGACATCTCAGGCGGAAGCCCTCACCCCAGTTGTGATTTGTGCATCCTTATGCAAATGAGGACTCCAAATCTTTGCAGTTTGATTGGCCCAAATATACTACTCTGATTGGTCAGAATGGAGTGGTTCTGATTTGTCAGTGAAGATGCAGGGATACAGCTCCAATTGGATAGGGGAGTCTCAGCCCTACTGGGTGAAATAGGATTCCAGGAACTCTTCCACAATGGTTGGCTCAGACGCAGGAACACGTGCAGGCAGGCAGTCCAGTGCAGAGGCAGATCGTTCAGGGCAGGCTTTTTCCTGAAGCGCAGTTTGCATGAGAGGCCCCTCCCTGTATAGAAATGACTGCCAGGCTCGTTTTTGTTTATTTTTAAACTGGGCTCAATTAGCCACCAGGAGCCCTTCTTAGAAGGTGTCTTCTTTCTCAGGGCTCACAATACCGAGGAGTGGAATTGCTGAGTCAAATGACAACTCTGTTTAACTTTTTTTTTTTTTTAATCCTCCCCTGAGGGTATTTTTTCATTGATTTTTAGAGAGAGGGAAAGACAGAGAGAAACATTAATGTGAGAGAAAAACATTGATTGGTTACCTCTTGCGTGTGCGTGAACAGGACCCAGGCCAGGGAGAAGCCTGCAGCTGAGGTACATGTCCTTGACCAAAATCAAACCCTGACTGTTCAGTCCGCAGGTCCATGCTCTATCCACTGAGCCAAACTGGCGAGGGCTATGTTTAACTTTTGATGCCAAGACTACTGTCCAAGTGGCTGCACTATTTTACATTCCCACCACAAGTATTTGAGTGTTTCGATCTCTCCATATGCCCATCAATCCTTGTTATCTGACTTTTGATCATAGCCATCTAGTGGGTGAAATGATATCTCCTTGTGGTTTTGGTGTGCATTTCCTGCAGACTAATGATGTCAAGCATCTTTTTATGTGCTTATTGGCCATCTGTATGTCTTCCTCGGAACAAGATCTATTCAGACCGTTTGCCGATTTTAAACTTGTCTTTTTATTGATTTCTAAGAGTGCTTTATTTGAGATACAAATCCCCTATTGGATATCTGATCTGCAAATGTTTTCTCCTATTTCACCTTCCTTGATAGTGCCATCTGAAACACATAGTTTTTAATTTTCATTAAGTTCAATTTATTTTTCTTTTGTTGCTTGTACAACAAATCTATTGTCAAATCTGAGCTTCTGAAGATTAATCCTTATGTTTCCTTTTAAGAATTTTATAGCTTTAGCTTTTAGATTTAGGTCTCCAATCTATTTTGAGTGAATTTTTGTGTATGATGTGAGGTAAGGGTCGAACTTCATTCTTTCGTATGTGGCTATCTAGTTGTTCCATCACCATCTGTTGAAAAGATGATTCTTCCTCCCCATTAAGTGGCCATAGCACCTTGTGGAAAATCAATTGACCATGGACACATCGTATGTCTGGACTCTCAATTCCATTCCACTGATCACATTGTATGTCCATCCTCAGCCACACAGTTTTGATATTCCTGGTTTTCTTCACCACCACATCGCCTGGAACATGTAGTTCAAGTAACTGTTGGATGTTCAAAGCCCAACAACCAAATGCACCAGGAACACATGTGTAATTTAAAAAGTCTGGTTTTGCCTGTGGACTGGAGGGTCACCGGTTCGCTCCCCACCCTGTCGGGGTGCATGCAGGGAGCAACCAGTCAATGTCTCTCACATGGATGCTTTTCTCTCTCTCTTCTACTCTCTCTGAAAAGCAAGGGGGAAACATCCTCAGGTGGGGATTAAGAAGGAAGGTTTGGTTTATTTAGCTTGCTCAGCCAAGAGAGGTGCCCGCGGGACCTCCAGAGCATCTAAGAGGAGGGCTCTGAGAGGGCCGCCTAGACCAGCGGTTCTCAGCCTTCCTAATGCTGCGACCCTTTAATACAGGTCCTCATGCTGTGGTGACTCCCATCCATAAAATTATTTTCGTTGCTACTTCATAACTGTAATTTTGCTACTGTTAATGAATCCTAATGTAAATATCTGTGCTTTCTGATGGTCTTAGGCGACCCTGCTAGTAACCCACAGGTTGAGAACCGCTGCTGTAGAGCCTAAGACCATCGGAAAACATAGATATTTACATTACAATTCATAACAGTAGCAAAATTACAATTATGAAGTAGCAACGAAAATAATTTTATGATTGGGGGTCACAACAGCATGAGGAGCTGTATTAAAGGGTTGCGGCATTAGGAAGGTTGAGAACTGCCCTGACTGGTTTGGTTCAGTGGATAGAGTGTTGGCTTTCGGACACAAGGGTCCCAGGTTCAATTCCAGTCAAGGGCATGTACCTTGGTTGCAGGCATATACCCAGTAGGGAGTGTGCAGGAGGCAACTGATCGATGTTTCTCTCTCACTGATGTTTCTAGCTCTCTGTCCCTCTCCCTTCCTCTCTGTAAAAAAATCAATAAAATATATATTTTAAAAAACCCAATATGTGAGTGCCATGCTTTAAAAAAAAAAAAAAAAGGTTGAGAACCATTGACCAGAGTTTGGGTTGGTGCTCTGTGATTGGCAGAGGAGGGTGGGGAGGCGGAGGCCAGCCTGGGGTTGGGTGCCTTTAAGAAGGAGAGCAGTTCAGCCACGGGGTCTTAGTTTCTAACTGGGAGATGGGAGGATAAAACAGTGGTGAACGGTCACTGGTGGGGAAGCGCCATCGTGCAGAGACTGGCCTGGTGGCCTGTGTGTGTGCTCCTTTGTGCATGCTCCTCTGTGCATGATCTTTGTTCCTTTGGGGGCTTCTGGGGCTGGTGGTCTGCAGGGCTCCTCCTACATCCGGGAGTAAACAAGCCATCTCTGTTGCAGAAAAGTAGAAACAGCAGCCAAGACCTACCTTGCCCGTCCGAGGACATCATCTGATTCTTGCTTCAGGGCCAACACAGGGACCAAGCGCTGGTGGGGAGCGGTGAGAGGTGCCCTCGTGTGCGATGGCAGAGCTGCATCCCTCCCTCAGAGTGTTTGGCCTGGTCACTTACTGATTAGGAAGGGCCTGAGCCGCCTCCTCTGTAATACGGGGACACCAATGGGACTGAGCCGGGCCTCCTCCCAGGCCCTTACCCAGGATCTGGTCATCTCCCGGTGTGATTCAGAGAGGGCACTTCTGCCCATCATGTCCCCGTTTCACCGCCCCCCTCCCGCTCTCCCCACACACTGCTGACTCATCAGCCTCAGGCCCCTGAGTCAGTCTTTTAGCTCAGCAGCTCTCAGACATTTGGATTTTATATCCTGGCAATCTTTCTAAAAACTATTTTTAGGACCTCATAGGATTGCCAATATTTTACTTTGTCAAATAGGACATTAAAAATCACAAGCACTACTACTTGTTATGAGCATTGTGTTATAAAAGGAAAATCAAATAGAAGATAAATGGAAAGGTCAGACTCTCAAGTTGCCTGCTTCCCCCTTATTTCTTGGGAAGTGGTGGAAAGTCCTATTGGAACAGACAGCTGCCATTTTTGGGGATGGCTGCTTTATCTTGGGCTCTGACTCATTAAAATGCAAATCCCAGGAGAACACCAACCTCAGCTGTCCCTAAGGGAGTGATGTCTCTGGGCAGCGGAGGGGCTGCTGGCAGAAGGCAGTGGGCTCAGGAAGAGCTCAGAGAGCACCCAGGTCTCCAGGGCATCTCAGCGGAGGCCTGATGCTGAGGTGGGAGTGCGGGCTGGAGAGGGCGCTGGGAGCAGCAGCTTCCTCAGACCGTCAGACAAAGGCTGGCCGGACAGCTCCCCTCTGGCCCTGAAGCTGAGCCCTCTTACACCTCCCAGCTGCACCTCTTCTTTTCAGCATTCCCACCTCCAATGTTTGCCCAAAGCCTTCGGGGACCCCCCCACCCCACCCCTCTCTCATTTGTGTGTGCGACTCCAGTAACTGCCATGAGTGTTTCTGTGGGAGGCAGGAGAGGAGATTAGGGTTCACCCCAGAACGATGTTGTGGGTCTGTTTTTTAGTTCATTTGGAGCACAGGACAGTGCGTGGCGTCCATGGATCACTCTGTCTGGACTATGAAGAGCTGCATGCAAAAAGGCGAGCCCCCCACACCACAGCCCATTCTTCCGGGCTCAGAGATACCTTGCACTACTGTCTCTTTAAAAACTGCTCTGTGTTACTAAAGGAACCAATCAGTAGGCAGAGGGAGGAGCTACTTGGGAACCTGACCACCAGTTGTGCCCATAAAGAGTCAGTAGGACTCCCCAAGAGTGACAGCTTCCTGAGGGAGCCTGGCAAACCTATTTAAAGGGACAGCATCCCAGAAAGGCTGCTCAGGTGGTGTCAAGAGTCCAGAACCCCTGAACTGACCAATGAATCCTCATAGTGGCTGTGGTGCCCCTCCCCTTCCTTTGCTGGGAAAGTCGGTGATTTATCTGTGTAATTGGGCTTTTATTTGCATTTTAAATCGTGCTCTTTTGCTAAACTAATGGGCCCCCTATTTATAGATGACTCCAACACAAAGTGACTACTAATTACTGCAATTAATATCACGTTAAGGCCTTGCCAGCCAACTTCACAGCAACTTGTATCGCCTACTCATTTTCAATTAAGGCACATTGACAGGGAGAATACATGGTTATTAGGAGCGGGCCCTGGGGTGTAATTACTGCTCACAAGGTCATTAAGCAACTCCCCTGCAGGACGGGCACCTCGGAGCCTGGGGGCACGGGCCCAGATCCAGAGTCCTACCCGCCAGCCACAAAGGCTGGTGCACCAGGCAGATGCGGCCTGGCTCTGAGCTGCCTGGGGGTGGAACGGATGATGCCAGGATGGCATGGGGGCAGGGCCGGGAGAGCCAGGCAGGAAGGTTGGAGGGGACTGTCCACCCTTTCCTGAAGACCGCAGGCCCTGGCAGCCAGGAGAGCTGGCAGAACTGCCGCTGGCCTCACGCAGCTGGGACAGTGTCTATGGAGGCGCCTTTGGAACAGAGCGGGGCTGGGGACCTGGGGGCCTGGGGGAGGTGGTTGGCAACAGGGCCAAAGGATTGAGGGGATGAGAGCCCAGGAAGGAGTCAGCTGTGGAAGCACCGTGTGTGTGTGTGTGTGTGGGGGGGGGGGGGGCGTGGGAGGGAGTCAGGCCATGGAATCCTGCTCCAAGGTAGAGAGAACGGGCTTTGGGGCTGGAGGAGGCTTGGGCTCGGAATGCTGGGGGATGGTCCCTCTGATCAGGAGCAGGAGAGCTGGAAGGTGAGGAGAAGGCGGGCAGGGGAAGTAGGGAGAGTGGGATAGACCTGTGGGGGGGGGGGGGGGGGGTGGTGGTGGCAGGAATTAGGGGACTGGGGGAGGGGGAAGTGAGCACCTCCAGAGGGCGCTCTTGAAAGATGAAACGAAGGGGCCAGAGCCTGGGATTCCAGGACACAGGCTTTATTGAAGAGAAGAGCACCATTGCCAGCTGCTTCCAGAGAGAGAGAGAGAGAGAGAGAGAGAGAGAGAGAGAGAGAGAGAGAGAGAGAGAGAGAGAGAGAGGGAGAGAGAGAGAGAGAGAGGAAAGAGAGAGAGGGCCGTGTACAAGCACTTTGTAAGGGGAGGAAAGAGAGGGGACGGGGCTTAGGGCACTCAGCACACACTGATTGGTGGTTCCATGTAAGGCCTATGATTAGGGACCTAGGGACTTAGGAATCGGGGCTTAGGGTATTGGCAGGTGCTGATGGAGGAAGGGAAGATCTATCAGCTTTTGTGGCTGAGTGCCCTCCCCTCTCCGCTTCTCTCCCGGTGCCGTGACTGACCTGCCGGACAAGGTGCAGGCTAGCAGGAGGCTCCAGGGCCCATCCCGCCTTCCCAGGGGCCAGACCCAGGCCAGGAAGCTGTGGGCTCAGGGCCGACAGGTGGTGAGGGGAGAGGCCTGTGGCCGGGTGTGCTGATCCGGAGTTGAGCTCCCTTCCCAGTCCCACCCCCAGGCCCTCGGGTGTGTGGCTGCTGCTGGCCACGTGGAGGTGTAGACCCCGGAGGCTGCAAGCCCATAAGGAGAGAGCTGGCCACTGCCGCCCGGGCCTGCAGTGGGGCGTGCTGGAGTGTTTGCACGTGTGCACATGTCAGAGCACAGGACTCTGTTACTGACTCCGTTCAGAGAGGAAGAGGACTAGCTGGAAGCCCAATTCTAGAAGTGAGCTACGTGGCCGGCAGGGGGCTCCCGGATGAGGGGGGAGCCCCATGGTCACAGCAAGACCAATGTCTGGAGATTCACTCCCGCCCTCCCCGCTAGCCTAGGCTCTCTCAGACCCTCCCCCCTACCCCCCCCCCCCTCCACCTCTCACTAGGCCAGCACCCACCCACCAGCTGCCTCTCAGAAGGGGAATTGAGCCCTGATGGCCGGTTGGATTGCGGGAGGGGTAAACTGATCCTCCAGGGGACAACGGGGGCAGTCGTGGGGATGGATGTGGAATTCCTGCTGCCCTAGCTCTTCTGGAAGGTTCTGCCCCCACCCCCACTCTGACAGTCCTTTGCCCGCACCACCTGTCACGTGGCATCGTGCCCGCTCTAAATAGTCTCTAGCGCCCAGTCCCCTCCTCTGCCCTTCGCGTGGTGGGCGCCCCGTCAGTGTGGGTGGGAGACGGGAGGAGAGGCGGGAGGACTCCTGGGCGGTGGCTCCGGGTCCGGTGGGCCTGCACAGAAACGGCCCTCGCTGAGACAGCCACTCTGTCACCGGGGGTGGGCAGCCCAGGGCTGGTTTCTGGCGGGGCCGGGCCGGGGTCAGAGGTGGCAGCCACCAGGTGTCTGCCCTCCACCAGGGAGAGGAGAGTGCGCCCTGTGGGGGCTTCTAGAATTGCACGTGTGTGATGGTGGCTGTGGCCACCTGGCTGCCAGGAACCGCTGTGAAATTACACAACCGCGTGCTTTCCACCAAAAAGCAGGTTCTGTTACCAGAAAGGCAGGGGCTGCAGGCTGCGTGCCACAGTGGCTGTGGTGCCCAGAGGCTGGCGACCACTGCTGGTGTGGGGGGAGGACTGACCACTGCCGCCACCCCCGCCTCCCCCTCCCCCTCGCCCTGCTGCTGTCCCGGGGCTGGAGGTGGTGGGGACAGTGGTCAGGGGGCGCTCAGGACCCGGAACCTGGCAGCACGGGCAGACTGTGGCCACCGAGACTCCGCCTCCCGGGCTGGGACTCAGCTGCCGCCGGACCCTCCTTACAGGGAGAGCCTCCTTCAGCAGCAGGCGCTCAGCGAGGGCAGCTCTGCCCAGGGCACTCCTGGGGGGCTGGCAGCCATGCGCCTTAAACGGGGAAAGGAGGCTGGGAGGTGCCGTGTGTCAAGGGCACGGGCACATCAGGCCCATGGACTGTGACCGGCAAAGAGCAGAGGCTGGCGGTCCGGTGGGACCAAGAAGCATGGAGGGCGGGAGTTGGGGTGGAGGGAGCGGGTAGGCCAGAACCCCACTGTGTGTGCTCAGTTCTCCTCAGCACTTGCTGTGCCAGGCATTCTGCTTACAATCAGAAAAGCATGTGAGTCCCCCCTCCCTCCCCGCCTCCCCCTGCAGCCCTGTGAGCCCTCCATCCCTCTCTCCCTCCCTCCCTGCCTCCCCCTGCAGCCCTGTGAGCCCTCCCTCCCTGCCTCCCCCTGCAGCCCTGTGAGCCCTCCCTCCCTCCCTCCCTGCCTCCCCCTGCAGCCCTGTGAGCCCTCCCTTCCTCCCTCCCTCCCTCCCTCCCTGCCTCCCCCTGCAGCCCTGTGAGCCCTCCCTGCCTCCCTGCCTCCCCCTGCAGCTCTCTGCGGCCTCCCTCTCTCCCTGCCTCCCTGCCACCCCCTGCAGCTGTGTGAGGCCCCCCTCCCTCCCTGCCTCCACCTGCAGCTCTCTGCAGCCTCCCTCCCTCCCTCCCTGCCTCCCCCTGCAGCTGTGTGAGGTCACCCTTTGGTTTTATGTTTTTCGCCACGCCCACAACCTCAGACCCACTATTAGTTTGTTTTGCATTTGTTTTGTCCTCCTGCCTGTCACCTGGAACATCAGTCCCGGAGAGTGGGTGCTTGTCTGTCCTGTTCATAGATATACTCCTCGGGGCAGATATCTGGAAACCTTTGATCAATTGTGGCCTGAAAATATTTGTTCAATAAATGAGTGAGTGAATGAATGAATGAATGAGGGGATCATTATGATCCTGTTTATTCAGGCGAGGAAAATAAACCAGACACTCCTTGGCCCCTCAAGCCTCCGACTTCAGCCTGGTGCACCCCATTCCCATTCTGGGTTCCCTCCGTGCCTCATCCTGCCCAGGGGGCTTACCTTGTCCCCCGGAGCCCCGGCCTCCGTGCGGCTGCTGGATTCTCCCCACCCTCCCTCGTGTGCAGGGTCCGTAAGAGCCTCTGGTTGGCACGGGGAGGGCGTGGTGAACGGACAGGCCAGCAGCGGCGCCCTGGCCCGGCCGCGTGGCCTGGTCCTCCCAGAAGCAGTTGCAGGCTGGCTACCCACCCCAGCCGGGCACTGGGGCGCTGGGGCCGGACTCCAGGAGCTCTGCTCACCCCACACACTCGAAGGCCCCTCATTTTCTGGAAAACAGAGTTTCCTGGCCAGCTCTGACAACAGGAACCCAGATCTCTGCCTCCACCGGTTTTGAAGGGGCCAGGGACGGAATTCTCTGCCTTTGCCTGGGGATGGCTGGAACCCTAAGATGATGAGTGGTCTCCCCCTCGCCCCTCTCTCCTCACCCTGCAGGGCCCCCTGCTGACCATCTGCGATGGTCCAGAGCACTGGTGTGTGATGGGCACCATCCGGGGCACCGGGCGCCCAGGCAGAGGCTGGAGCTGCTGCCCTTTCCTCGTCCCTCAGGGAACGGCCCAAAGATGCTGCCGCCGCCTCCCCTCTACCCTCAGAACCCACAGCTGACGGGTGCAGCCAGGATGCTGGTGGTGCTGGGAGCCCGGAGTGGGGGGTGGTGCAGGGGAGGGTCTGAGACTCCTGGAGGCCCACCCACGGCTGCCCCACCGCTGGTCCAAAGAAAGCAGAGACCACCCCCCACCCCCTGCCTGCTTTCCGGCTGCCAGCGGCTGGCGGCCTCCCCTTAGGACGGCCTCTGCATAGGTGGCACGGCCGGGAAGGTGAGGCCTCAGCCGAGCCCCTGGACTGACACCCACACCTCTCATCCTTCCTCAGCGGCTGGGACCCCCGCTCTTCTGCCTCGAGCTGGCTCCTTCCTGCGTCCTCCTCACTGGAGGCCCGGCCCGGTCCCTGTGGCAGCCACTCCCTCTCCGGAGCCGCGGGTACCTCTTCGCTGGGCCTTGAGCCCTGTGGTCTGTCTCTGAAGTCCCCCTCCAGCTCCGTGTTTCCTGCGCTCAGGCCTCTGTCTTCCCGGCCTTTCTACTGCAGTGGTCTCCTCACTGGCCTCTGCCCAGCCTGGCCTGTGCCGCCTGCTGCCAGCCCACACCAGGCCCCACGTGCCCACTCCTCCGAGTGCCTGGCTGGCCCTGCTGTTGCTGTGGCACCGTCTTGCTTGGCATTCCAGCTGAATCCTCCCGGTTCCCAGCTGAGACCTGAGCGCCTCACTGAGTCATTCCCGCTCACTCCTGTCCACTTTCAGGTCTTAGCTCAGACGTCTCCACCTCCAGGGAGCCCTCCCTGCTGTCCCCACTCCAGACTGGGTTCACATCTCTCCTGTGTGCTTCCCACCCCGGGCAGTCCCCAGCCTCACCCATGGCGCCACGCTGGTGGAGAGGCACACCCATCTCGGTGGCCGTGGAATTGCCACAGGAGCTGCCAACATCAGGGCCCAGCAGAAAGGCCGGCCTCCGCCGGGAGGGCAGCTGAGGTGGTTCTGGCTGAGGAGAGGGAAGCAGCAGGTGGTTGTCCAGAATGAACAACATAAACTGGTGACCAACTGGAGACAGAGAAGCAGCGATCAGACTCTCAAACCTCAGAGGGAAGTCAGGGGAGGGTGGGAATAAGGGGGAGAGATCAACCAAAGGACTTGTGTGCATGCATATGGGTGCTGTCCCCTGCACAGGAAGTTGCCGGTTCAATTCCCCGTTAAGGGCAGATGCTGGGTGATTGGCCCAATCCCTGACTGGTGACATGCAGGAGGCAGCCCACTGATGTTTCCTCTCTCATCAATGCCTGCCTCTCTCTCTCTCTCTCTCTCTCTCTCTCTCTCTCTCTCTCTCTCTCTGTCTTTCTTTCCTCTCTTAAAAAAATCAATAAATGATTCTTTAAAAATAAACAAATGAGTGTTTACCAAAATATAGGCAGTTTAAAAACAAGGGCCCAGTCTGTCCACCAGGCCTCTGTCTCTTCCCTCCGGGCCTGGTACCAGCAGGAACTTTAGCATCTTGTGACCACGAGGACGGAGGTGACCTGCTAAGGATGCCAGAAGATGGACAAGGGCCCGATGGCCTGGGCACCAGCTTCCCACACTCCCCCCTAAAACCCCGGGGACCTGGCTGCTATGCGAGGCCGCTGGCCCATGCGCCCTCCTCGTGGCCTGGCTGCCCCCAGCTCCAAAGACCCCATGGGGCACACTCCTAGGCCGAGAGCCCTGTCAGGTGTTCCCAGGCTCCTGCAACCTGTTAGGATTTATTTATTTATTTAATTGATTTATTGATTATGGTATTACATGATTGTCTTCATTCTCCCATTCCCATCCCAAACCCACACATGCCCCCACCCTCCTGTTGTCCATGACCATTGGTTAGGCCCATATGCATGCACACAAGTCCTTTGGTTGATCTCTCCCCCTTATTCCCACCCTCCCCTGACTTCCCTCTGAGGTTTGAGAGTCTGATCGCTGCTTCTCTGTCTCCGGGTCTGTTTTTGGTCACCAGTTTATGTTGTTCATTATTTCCTCTAGATGTGTGAGATCATGTGATCCAAGAAATACGCTTTTAAGTATGGAAAATGAGACAAGCCATAATGGTTATGCTGAGAGGCAAATGAATCAGTCTGTAGGAATTTCTTTCTGGACCAACAGTTCTTTTGAGTTCCAATTTCAATGTCAAACAGTTCCTTATGTGTACATGTCAGCAATGATATTTCAGATCTGGATGGTGAACCAATGGTGGTGATGCAGGTCCGACCCTCTCTGGTTTGGTCCTGGGCATCCTGCAGCCACGCACAGCTGCTGTCTGCTGGTATGGAAAGGCATCGTCAGCGTCTTCCATCTCTGGACTGTTTCTCTTCTGTCTTCATGGCTGGAGCAGTCCTGTCAATTCCTCTCTGTTGCAGGAATCCACATGGTCTTGGAGTTGTTTTCTTAAAATATACAAACATATTCTTGACCAAAAGTTAATAAAGGGATATTTTCTATAAATTTGACTTGGGATCCTTTTTCATTTTTTTTGCCCAAATGATTTTCCTCTGGCTTGTTTTGACACCATGTGTGTACCTATTAGGATTTTATGTTCTCAAGCTCAGTCTGAGTGGCTGAAGGAGGGGACAATATGCTGTCTGATCCTCAACTCTGCCTGTCTGGCTCCGACCCATCTTCCCCAAACTCCTGCCCACCAGGCTCATTGCCTACCCTGAGGAGGCTGCCCTGAGCCTGCTCCAGGGATCCTCTGGCCCTTGAGGCCGGTGCGTGGGGAGGGCCCAGCACTGTCTACGAGGACATGGGTCTTTCAGGCTGAGATCATTCGTGGGCTCCCTTTGCATATCGCTGTTTCTCAGCACCAATGACACAGCCAACACTGGACACACTGGAAAGGACCAGGCTGCGGGCAGCTCGGAGCCTCAGTTGGCTCCTGCTGACAAAGGTGGCTGAGGGGCAGGGCAGCCATTTAACCAACACATTGCAGTGAGGCAGAGAAAAGAAAATGCCTTTATTCTGTCTGTCCTATATAATAAAAGGCTAATATCTAAATCAACCGAATAGCAGAACTGGTGGCTATGATGCTCAATGCCAGAGCTGCCCCCTGGTAGTCAGTGCACTCCCACAGGGGGAGCACTGCTCAGCCAGAAGCCAGGTTCACAGCTGGCAAGCCCAGCCCTGGTGGTGGGAGCCTCTTCCACCTCCAGGGCAGCACTAAGGATGTCCGTCTGCTGGCGTGGGCCCACTCTCCAGGCCAGGCTGAGGGACCCCCAAGTGCATGAGTTTTCATGCACTGGGCCTCTAGTAGTTTAATAAAAACCTTGCCCAAATGCCCAAAATGGTCTAAAGCTCAGTCCCGTTGGATGGCGGAGAATCTTTCCCAGGCCCCAGCGCTTTGTCCCTGGGTGCAGGACCATAGCTCTCATGTGGCCACACAGCGCTCCTCATGACACTCTGGCCTCCATGTGGTCCAGCCTGGAGTGACTCCTATTGTAGGCGCTTTTGCAGCCAAACGCCCACAGCAGGGACCAGGGCAGGTCAAGAAAAACAAAGATGCACGAGCCCTCCGCCTGCCCTGGAAAGGTGCCCAGGGGCAGGTGGGTGCCACTCACCCTTGCTTGACCTTCCTCAGTTACTAATGCTCTCCCTGCCCTGTGGCTGCACCTAGAGAAGGGTTTTCTCCTTTGCTCTTCCCCTTCCCAGAATCCCCTGGGCAGGCAGGGCGGGTTTGCCCCTTCCTTTTCCACCTGGGCTGCCTGCAGGTGTGATCGCACAGCACCTGGCCCTCGGTGCACTGCTGCCGGTGAGCCAGGAAGCCAGATGCTCTTCTCTCAGAACCAAAGCCGAGTTTGTTGCCTCCTGAGCCGTGGTCAATGCACCGGCAGAGCCCGAAGCCCATGGCTACCTCCGTTGTCTCCTTGTTCCTTCCAGAACAAGTGGCAGTGCTCCCTCCTGCCAAGCCTAGCCCTAAAGTGCAGGCCACCTCCCCACCTGGGCTTTATTCCTGGGAGTTCTGCCCTCTCCTAGATGATAGCTTGGCATGAAAACTGGCTCGTCCACCATGGGAGTTGTCACCTTAATCCATGAAGACCCCAAAGCCCCATTCCACCCCATCCCTGCTCTTGTGCACACTTTCTTCCCAAGAAGCTAAGGACAGAGTCTAACCATCCAGGCTAAGTTCAAGGCCAGGCTACTATCTGGGCCAGGTCATGAACTCTGGGCCCTGCTCCCAGCTCCTCCACTCCCCCAGGCTCCTCAACCAGGGGCAGTGCTGTAGTCCCTCCCTGCCTCCAACCCACATTCTTAGGGAGCAGTCCTCTCCCTTCGCTGCTCCTTCTGCTACTCAGGCACCACCCTCCCTCCCGCCCCCCTTGTCAGGATTCCAAGTATCAGGCGGTTTCTGCCTCCCTGGCTATCTGGGATTGTCCCTTAGTCCACTATCCTCCTTACTTTACTTACAATCCTAAGCCTAAGGCTCCCCAAGAATTAGAACAGCAGTGACTTGGAGGAAATGGTGCTCCCCCAAACCTCTGTAGCCACAGCTTGGATTCCAATACCCTCACCTGCAGAGCAGACTGTAAGGCAGAACCAGTGCCGAGGGGGTCCCTCCTCTGAAGCCCTCAGTGTGGATGTGGCTGCCTGGAAAGCCCCTCCCATCTCATCCACATGAGACCCTTCACCAGGTCTTCCTAGACTGGAGGCTCAGGGGCTAATTTGTGGGCCTGTCCTGGCCCCCACTCAGCTCCCACATCTGCCATCTTCAATGGGGTCCTCTTGTGCTGCTCCAACGAAACAGTCTGGTCCCCATGGCCCCAGATTTCCTGCAGCTGGGAACCCACACACAATAGCCTGGACACACTGGGCTCAGCTGACCGTTAGGAGAAAAGGAAACCCAAGGGGGTGGAAAGTGAAATATGGTGGCAACCATACTTGGGTAAAAACTGCTGTTTGAATTTTAAACATAGGGTAGTTACCTCAGCTTCCAGGTGGAGACCTGGAGGCTAAGGCAATTTTCCTGTGCCTGGGACCAGAAATACAGGAGATTGATTCCCACTGACTCAGTAGCTTCAGGGGTAGAAACTGTAGATAACCTTTAGAGATTAACCTCTGAGCTCTGCTTCTGTATTATCAGCTATCACAAGATAGGGCCACATTCCAATGTTCCCAGCCTTTAGAATTTAGAACAAAGGAAAATTCCTGTGGTTTGAACCTTTAAAAAGACTGCCTACACCTGGAACAGTGCGATCGTGTGGACTCCACCTGTGTGTGGTTGCTCTTGCAGCAATCCTGGCCTGTTTTCCAATAAATCCTTGCCTGCTTTTTTAAAATCAGTCATCAGCCTCCGGTGGTCTTATTTTGAACCCAGGGTTCGACCCCACAACATTTGGAGGCCCCAGCGAGATGAGAGAGGAGAGATGGACCCCCAGAAGGGGCAGGAGGCTTGTCCTCCAGCAGGAGGCGAGGAGAGAGGGACCCCCCAGTAGGGGTAGGAGGCTCTCCCCCGTTTCGGGTACCTTAGCTGGAGACAGAAGCCGCAAGGATTTATTAAAATCGGGGAGACCGGTCTCAGGGGTAAGACACCCAGGTTGAGATCTCAAAAGGGTAAGAATCAATTGGAGGGCTGGATGCAGCCTAACCTCCAGGCTCTGGCCAGAAGACATGACGGTGTCCTCAGCCCCAGGTGTCCAGACTGGTTGTCTTGTGTTTTGTTGTGTTTGTGTCAGGCCTATTTGTTTGTGTTTTGGTCTCCGTCAAAATGGGTCAAGGTTCGTCTGTGTCTCCGTGTTCCCCTCTACAGTGTTTTTTTGTTTTTTTTTTGAAAAATTTCCAGGACTTTAAGAAACAGGCGGACGACTACGACTCTGATGTTAATGCTTTTGATGTGTAACCTGTCCTTCCCCGACTAAGCACTCTTTTTCCCAGGTCAATGCGGTCTGTAGGATAACTTTCCCCTCACAGTTTCTGGAGAATTAGTCTTGTTTCCTTTGTCCAATATGAGTGCCATTTCTGTTTTGCTGAAACACTGTAATAGTACTTGTTTACTGAAAGGGTATAAGTACAGACGTTTGTTTGATATTTTGTTTTTCTGCTTGGATATAATTTTTGTTCATGTAAGTGTGAAGGTCTGTGAGAAAGAAAGA
Source organism: Pipistrellus kuhlii (assembly GCF_014108245.1). NCBI lineage: Eukaryota > Metazoa > Chordata > Mammalia > Chiroptera > Vespertilionidae > Pipistrellus > Pipistrellus kuhlii. Next base: position 81,492,842 of record NW_023425551.1, read on the forward strand.
GAGAGAGAGAGAGAGAGAGAGAGAGAGAGAGAGAGAGAGAGAGAGAGAGAGAGAGAGAGAAACCTTTAATTTATTTAAGGCTGAGTGCTCTGACACATCACATAGCAAACCACCCCGAGTGGCCACTGGGATTCCTTTTTCCCAGGGGTGCTTGCTCTCTGTTATAGAGGAATCGGCCCATCTAACAAAATTTCTATCTATGTTTGTTAATTTGAAATTATGAAGTTGTAACAATTATGGTCCAAAAGGTTAAAAGCAGGGACCAAATTCTAAAGTTAACTACTGTTTGTCTCAATTGGCCATTTAAGTTTGATGTGATTAATGATTACAATTCATTGTAAAATCTTTAGAAGAAAAGGAAAATATTTTGAGGGCCATTTGGTCCTTGTGTGTATATGTGTCAACTCTTAAGTTATGGTTTAAAAATCAGTAATATTAATGGAAACACACTCAAGTAGAGGAGCTTTTCAGAAAAGTCAGAGAATCTGATTGCAATATAGGGGTCACCAGTTCCCCCCATGCCACCTTGGTCGGCAGGAGGCAAGCGATTTTACCAGCGGACTCCCAGATAAAAACGCCCTGGTGGAAGCACCTCCTTTGCCACCTGGGACCTGCGCCATGCTCCCTGCCTCCGCCCACCCGGCATCCATCCCCTCCAGGGGTTGTTTTGAGTAGTGGTAGCAGGGACAAGGAGGAAAATTCCCTTGTGACCCCCTGTACCCCAATGAGACCCAAGAACCCCTGGCAACTCCTTGGACACTTTTCACCGTGTTCTGTTAGGGGGCTTAGAAGTGCAGCTAGAAATCCTCCCATTTCCCTTTTCAGGCTTATCAGAAACTGAGATCTTTATCTGTAGGAAGAATGTGGCAGTTTGAATTTTTAAGCAGCTGGAGGCCTGGTAACAGGGTACTGCACTTGCTCCCTCCTCCCTCTGCCTTTTCTAAATATTTTAAAATAATAGGAGATTTGAGGCATGGTTATGCATTTTTGAAGGATATAGAAAGAAGGTCCAAAAGGCTAATTTGAAATAGTGAAGGTTTTTGTGAAGGTTGTGCATGTGATGAGAAGGGGAACAGAAAAAGGGTTGAAAGGAAGAAAAAGCCAGCAGCAAATAGGAAATATTTAATATGCCTATTGTAGGAAACAGAGGCACTGGAAGGAAGAATATCCTGGCAGGTTAGCTAGAGAAGCAAAAGGGGAGACTCAGACTCCAAGGGTCTTTAACTTAGAGAAAGAGGACTGACAGGAATGGGTATCCATTCCATTAAGCCCCCAAGGGTAACCTTACAAGTGGAGTGCAAACCTGTTAGTCTCCTGGTGGACACTGGGGCAGCCTATTCAGTCTTAACAAAGCCAATGGGACCCGTAACCTCTAAGAAGACATCAGTCCAGGGAGCCACCGGACAAACTGCCTGCTTTCCTTGGACATCAAGAAGGACTGTAGATCTCGGAAGGAACATGTACTGGGGAATGCAGCTGCTGAACTGGACCAAAGTGGAACAACAGGCCTTAGAGGAGCTAAAGAAGGCTTTCGTCTCAGCACCTGCCCTAGCCTTGCCAGACGTGGTGAAGCCCTTCCACCTCTACGTGAGTGAGGTAAGGGGCATTGCCAAGGGGTTTCTCACTCAGACTCTAGGTCCCCGGAAGAGACCTGTATCCTATCTGTCTAAGAGACTGACCCTGTGGCAGCAGGGTGGCCAGCATGCCTCCGGGCAGTGGCCACCACAGCATTGCTGGTTAAGGAGACAGATAAGCAGACTCTGGGCCAGGAGCTAGCCCTGAATACACCCCATGGTGTGAAGGCCCTCCTTTGAGGTGCTCCAGAGAGATGGATGTCAAATACCAGAATCACCCAGTGCCAAGCTCTTCTCCTGGATCAGTCCTGCGTCTGTTCCATAAGACACTGGCTATCAACCCCGCCAGCCTGCTTCCAAATGATCCAGAGGAACCCATTCATGACCGCATAGAGAGGTAACAGAAGCAGGACAAACAGGCCTGACAGATGTAGGCACTTTGTAGACACTTCAGACCATCACCAGAAGAAGTACTGTTCACGGATGGGAGCACTTACGTTCAGGATGGGATCTGATATGCAGGGGCAGCGGTAGTCACCCTGGACCACACCATTTGGGCACAGTTCCTGAACTTTTGGCCTTAATCCAGGCCCTTTGATGGGGACACTGTGCCATCCACAGGGAAAGAGGGTTACCAACTGCAGCCAGAAAGGACATTATGCCCCCAAACCAGTAGGGCCTTTACAAGTCTTAGTAACCCTACTGGACCCCGACCTACGATGGACCCCCTACTACACAGAACAAGAGGAGGAATTGGAAGAACAGAAGCAAGCCATCAAAGGACCAGATGGTTGGTGGACCCTCCAAATGACTGACTGTTGGTCCCAGAGGTTCTAGGTCGGGCGTTAGTTGCCCAGTTACACTGGGTTACCCACTTAGGTGTCATCAAGACTTCTGAACTTCTGTGAGACAGATACAACCAAGCTTAGAAAAGATAATTAAAAGCCTAGTCACTAGAAGTACTGTCTGTGCACAGGTAAATGCTAAGCAAGGTAAGAGGGTCCCCCTGGGAATTCGGGCCCCAAAGAAATTCCAAGGAGAGCATTGGGAGGTGGATTTCACAGAGATTAAACCACCAGCATTAAGGTACAAGTACATGCTAGTTTTTGTAGACACTTCAGATTAGGTTGAAGCATATCCCACTAGGACAGAAACTGTCTCTATAGTAGTCAAGAAATTACTCCAGATTATACCTAGATTTGGGCTGCCAGTAGTCATAGGATCAGATAACAGCCCCACTTTTGTAGCCAAGGTATATCAAAGTTTAGCTCATTCCTTAGGACAGGCATGAGCAGGACTCTAAAAAGTTTAATTAAATTTGTCCTAGAAACCGATGAAAACTGGACCTACATCCTGCCCTTCGACCTCTTATGGGCCAGATGTACCCTCTATGGGAGAGGTTCCCCCCTTTTGAGATCATGTATGGCAGACCTCCTCTCCATCCTTCCCAGGGTCAGGGAGAAACTGAAAGTTGGAATTCATAACCATTCCCTTACTCAAGTCCTTACAGGCTCTGCAGTATACTCAGAGAGCCACCCATAAGCTTGTTCCAGATGCACTTCCAGTGCCCACCACAGACCTTGTACACCCCTCTAGCCCAGGAACTCAGTGTGGGTAAAGAAATTCACTGCCCAAGGACTCACCCCAATCTGAAAGGGATGCTACACTGTTATCCTGAACATGCCCATGGCTGTTGAAGTAGACAACATCTAGACCTGGCTACACCACTCCCAACTCCTGCACAGAAAATGGCCTGGATCCTGGCAACTGGCGGCCTCACCGCGAGATCCCTAGCCTGGGCTCCACACAGGCCAGGAGGAGACTTGATGCCTGTAGGAGGGGAACTGGACTTCAGTGAGGACAGTTCTGATGGGAACTGTGGTACTGGGGGTCTTGGTAACTGTAAGAACATTTTGCTAACCAGTGAGAAAGTCCAGGGCTAAGTAAGGCTAGATGTGCTAGGAGACTGGAGAGCAAGGACAAAACAGAGAATTCCCTTAAGGGAAGTGGGATGAGTCAATGATTTGACTCACGCACATAAAACCAGAGGGGGGAATGAAATATGGTGGCAACCATACTTGGGTAAAAACTGCTGTTTTAATTTTAAACATAGGATAGTTACCTCAGCTTCCGGGTGGAGACCTGGAGGCTAAGGCAATTTTCCTGTGCCTGGAACCAGAAATACAGGAGATTGACTCCCATTGACTCAGTAGCTTCAGGGGTAGAAAATATAGATAACCTTTAGAGATTAACCTCTGAGCTCTGCTTCTGTATTATCAGCTATCACAAGGTAGGGCCACATTCCAATGTTCCCAGCCTTTAGAGTTTAGAACAAAGGAAAATTTCTGTGGTTTGAACCTTTAAAAAGACTGCCTACACCTGGAACAGTGCGATCATGTGGACTCCACCTGCGTGTGGTGCTCTTGCAGCAATCCTGGCCTGTTTTCCAATAAATCCTTGCCTGCTTTTTTAAAATCAGTCATCAGCCTCCGGTGGTCTTATTTTGAACCCAGGATTCGACCCCAGAACAGAAAGTGCCAATGGGCCTGGATGCGGCTGCTGGGAGCTGGCGAAGGGCCTTCCCAGCCACCATTGCTGTTGGGTGAGAGACAGATGCTTCCTGATTGTTTCTGAGATTTCTTAACATCCTGTGTTCTTAGCAGATAAGCATTTAAAACGGACAGGGACTTTGCACTTGACTGGGAGGTGGCCAGGAGCAGGCCGCTGGAGCGTCCTCAGAGGTAGGGTAGGTGGTTGCAGCTGTGAAGGAAAGAGGCGCTGTACAGAGACCCTGAGGCCCAGCAGGAAGGGACCCACAGGGATCGGACCCAAGGCCAGGAAGCAGGATGGGGCTTAATTAGTAAGAGCCCAGTTCCAATGAGGACAAGGAGTGGGAGTGAGGGGGTGGGAGCTGCGGGCAGGTTCAGAGGATGGCTGGTCCATGCAGAGGAAATGCCCAACGTGGCACCTTGCTCTGTGCGGACAGCAGGGGGAGGCTACAGAAGTCCCCCCAATTCATGACCCAAGGACAAGGGTGGAGCCTCTGGAGCTCCATGCCCGCTCTCATCGCCTGGGCCCAGACACCAAGCCCTCCTGTCCTCCACGGCTGAGGCGTGAGTGCTCTTTGGGGATGTGATGGGAGCTGTGGAGCCTCCATCGGGGTGAGGCCAAGGCTGGGCAGGCAGAGGACATACATTGTGAATGTCGTATCTGTTTGTGGCTAGGGTTCAGGATCTGAGGAAAGGGCTGGGCACAAATGAACATGCTAGACAAGAAACACGAATTTAGAAGGCAGGGGGCCAGGTGGAAGCCTTTCTCTAGCTAAGAGGCTTCTGGGGCCAGGCTGCTTTTATTCACTTGCATATACATCTGCCCTTTAGGAATGCAAACAGGCACATCAAAGGTAAAGTTTGGTAAACAGTAAAAGGATTATCAGGTTAGGGGAGTGCCTTGAGCCATTGGCTAACAGCAGGGCAATAGTATGCTGATTTTCAGCCCTGCTAATAACTACTGCAGGTCTCTGCCTCCAACAGGACATGGTGGGGTAAAGGGCAGCCTGCCCTCCCACACCTTACTCTTCATATAATGCTGTCCACCATTCTCAAGGACACCTTGAATGGGAATGGTTCCAGCCCCAAATATTCCCATCCCCATGGATAGGAGCTTGAAGTTCCTTTTCCCAAAACTCAGATATTTTCTCTCTGAAAAACAAAGCTTTGAGCTCCCTAGCAAGTACAGAAAGAGGAAGGTGCTCCTGAGACGAGAGGAAAAGGCTTCATCAGCCTTCTAGAAACCTGTGGCCTTTAGTGATGTCCGAGTTCCTCGCTGAGCTCCCAGCGCCACCCCTGGAGGGGTCCTGGGAGGAGAGCCAAGGAGGCTTGCTATGCCCCATCCCACCAGAGACCTGGTGCTGTCCCTGTGTTGCCATCCACCCATTCATTCATTCAACAAATACTCATTGAGTGCCCCATGTCAGAGCCCAGGGGAGGCGCTGAAAGATGCTCAGCCGAGGATAACCAGAACCTGCCTGCCAAGTCCCCTCCTGGGAGGAGGGACAGACACCATCACGGAACATGGACACAAACAAGGGGAACAAGGGCATAAGTGATAAACCCCAGAAGAAAACAGAACCAGCGGGGATGGGACAGCTTGGGAGGCCCGGAGCTTGGCCTCAGAGAAGACTTTCCCCAGAGGACACCGAGCTGAGCGGAGGGTCGTGAGTCAGCAGTGTGCAGAGGAAAGTGCTCAGGAGAAGCCAGCCAGCTTCTGTCACCTGGGAATCAATGGGGTGGGCAGGAGGCAGGAAGGGGTGAGGGCCGAGGCCTGCTCCCCAGGGAAAAGCCTGCTCCCCAGGGAAAAGCTGCTCGAAGCCCCTCTGCCGGGCGTCTGCCGGGCTGGTCCCTGATGGTCACCTTGCTCCCACCACCCCACCCTGCTGCCTCCACTCAGACCAGCTGCTACGGAAGAGCAGGTTGAGCCCTGGCTGACATCACACGAGTCCCTCTCCCCCTCCCTCCCCCTCCCTCCCTGAGAGGCGAGAACCTCTGAAGGGTGGTTTATCACGCTCGCCCACCCGCTGTTGGGTTCAGTTCGGCCTGAGTTCACTGAGCACCTGGCTGCTCCCTGCTTCCAGCCCTGGAGCCTGCCGTGGCCCCTGCCCTGGGCCCTGGGAGGGACCTCCTTCCCTGCCCTCCCTGCACCCCAAGCCTGTCACTCCCCTCACAGCCCTCCTCTGAGCGTCCTGGAAGGGGCAGGACTGGTTAAGGGTCTCTGGTCCCATTTCCAAATCGCAGCCCACCCCGTCCCTGCTCAGCCCCGTGCAAGGCCACACCCTCCCCACTGCCTCCCCCCACCGAGCGTCCTCTGTGTCCTCTGGTCTGGGGCTCCCCCTCTCTCTGACCCTGGGCAGGGCTGCCCGGACTGTGCTGTTGGTGCAGGAGGAGCCACGCCACGGGGCAGGGGAGAGGCTCTGCCACGTGGTCCATCATTTGCTCGTCTTGGTCCCCAAGGGCGGTGGCCCCCATTTCCCTTCTCTGCTTCCAAGGTCGGACGCCTGTCCCCAGTCACAGGCTGACAGTGTCCTCCCGGCATGAAGCTCAGTTCCCTCCTCCTCCTCCTCCTCCTCCTCCTCCTCCTCCTCCTCCTCCTCCTCCTCCTCCTCCTCCTCCGGATGCTGGGAGCCTTCTTCAGCCCCGCCCCCCCTCCGCCCGCCTTACTCTCTCCTTTTTTAAATTCCAGGTGAATTTGGTTTTTATTTTGTGTTTGCATTTGCATCCAGCCCAATACTTTCAAAGGAATAATTACTTCAGCATGTCAAGATTTAGTTCTTCTCTTGGCTGCCCCAAACTGTAAGGGGCAGGAATAGAATTTTGGGGACTAGCTAGGGTTATGGGGAATATTAATCATGATCTATTAACATGATTGCCATGTGTTGGTTAAAGAAAGGACATTTTAACTTGGTTGGGAGTTTTACATGTCGCACTCCCCGCCCCCCCCCTCCCCCGCTGCTCCCCCCCATCTGACAATCAACCTTGGACCTGGGAGTCAGCTTTGGGAGTGGTCCACTCCCATTCAGGAGCTGCCTGTGAGCATGGAAAGATTAGCACCTTGTAGCTCAAACAATGGGGCCACCCCAGCCAGCACTGCCTCCTTCCCCTGCCTGCAACCCCTCCTTCCTCATGGAATCCTGTCCTGCCTGTGCCCGCAGCTGCTCTAAGGGGGTGCAGAGCAGATTCAGTGGCTGACCTGCTGCCCCCCATCCTGCCGGCAGGACTGGAGTGGACGCTCAGATTTGATTCAACCCTTCTCTGCTGAATTGGCTCAAGTAGTGACAAGTGCAGATCCACTGACTGTCCGGTTTCAAAACCACCCACATCATAAAGGTGAGACCGTAGGGTATGTAGCAAAGCCCTCATAAGCCTGCCTCCCGGCGCCGGCGCGCTCCGGCCGCACTCCGGAAGATCACCGTGTCGGGAGGCACGGCCTGGGACTTACACCTGAAACCTATGTCCTTTTACTAACCAATGTCACCCAATAGACTCAGTAAGAATAACTTTTAACGGTATGCTTAACTACTGAGCAATTATGCACCTTACTTTTCTGCCAACATAGTTTTGAGGCTGATTTATGCCAGACAAGACTATAAATCCAGTCTTTGCACCAATTATTAAAAATACCCTCTATAATCCTGAGTATATTATTTCCAGAGAGGAAAGAAACTATGGGATGTTATGCTGAGTCTACCCTTTTCTAGAACCTCTGACCCCGCCCCCCATCTGCCCACACAGGGGCTGGCTGCTGTCCTCTCCGCCTGGGCTGGCAGGGCCCCCTCTTCTGCCCCTCCCACGCGGTGCCTGCTGTTCCCTTTCACCCCACAGGCCTCCGCTCATTCCCAGTCCAGGCAGCGCAGGGGGACGCAGGGCCTCGGAGACCGGAGTCCGGAGACCGAAAGGAACGAAAGGAGCGCGGAGTGGCTGAATGGCCGAGTTGCCGGAAGTGAGACTCAGATGGAATCAGGAGGTTTTCAAATGAAAGCAGAGAAGACACCCATCTGATGGGAATCAAACTGCTGGAGGTTCTGATTGGTTTCTGCCCACGGTGTGTGGCCAGGAGGAAATGTAGAGGCTTCAAAGGAAACAGGGGCAACAGTGAAACTCACCCCTGTGATCTGGCCCAGCGCGGGGCAGAAAGCAGAGACCAAGTGTGTGCCTGTTCCTGCCCCTCACCAGCAGAGAGGTCAGCCCGGCCTGGAACACGGCCTGGCTCCAGGGGAGGGGGTGCAGGGGGTAGGGCTCCAGGGGAGGGGGTGCAGGGGGTAGGGCTCCAGGGGAGGGGGTGCAGGGGGTAGGGCTCCAGGGGAGGGGGTGCAGGGGGAAGGGCTCCAGGGGAGGGGGTGCAGGGGGAGGGCTCCAGGGGGTTACAGATGCCGCTGGGTGGCAGGCAGCTCTGAGGACTGGAGATGCGGGTAGCAGAGCACAGGAGGCTGGGCCGCTGGTTAAATGGGGTCAGCAGTCTTCACCGCCATGGCAGACTTGTTTTCAGTAAGTCAGTCTCAGCTTATTCACCACCCTGAGCCCTGAGCTTTCTAGAATGCTGTCTTTTCCAGATCATGAGTTCCACCTGCTGCCTGCCAGTCAGGTGCCTTTTCACTGCTCCGGATAAAACTCCCTCTTCGGCTCCCTCCCCGCCGGCTCCTCCTCAGGCGGCGCTGCTGGGTAAGACCAGTCTCCCCTTCCTAAAGGCAGGGGGCAGGCTGGCTCCTCTGAAGCCGCAGACCCCAGTGGGAGGCTCTTCCCGCCCCAGGTGACCTGGGCTCCGGGGCAGGGGAGGCCCAGAGTGCCCTCGGGGTGCGGGGGAACAGGATGGGATGGGCATTGGTAAGGAAAAGTCCAAAGGAGCTGTTTAAAGAGCAAAACCTCCCAGGAAGCCACGGAGTGTATTTGAACACAGGAAGAAAAGCATCAGCCCCAAACAAACATATCTTACAGAAGGAAAAGCCTAGGCCCCGGGCCAGATGCTTCTGGCAGCCAATGCAGCCCCGGGGGCAGAGGGCTCGGCTCCCCAAACCTGCGGCCCACAGCCGTCACTGCCCCACAGCGTCAGGGCCCACAGCCGTCAGGGCCCACAGCCGTCAGGGCCCACAGCCATTGTGGGCCCCACGGCCATTGTGGGCCCCGCAGCGTCAGGGCCCACAGCCGTCACGGCCCCACAGCTTCAGGCGCAGGAACTGGAGAGCCAATGGGGCTGCAGTGGCTCCATCAGTGACAGGCGCCGGCCAGACGCCCCGACCCAGAGGTGCGCATCTTGCAAACTGAGGACAGACACGCAGCGGGTCTGCCGGTGACCCAGGGCGAGGGAGGACCGCTGACCGCGCTGACACACTGGCCCCTCACGCGGCTGCCTGGGAGCTGCGGCCAGGGAGAGGCTTTCCCCCTGCCCTGTCCCAGGCTGCCTGCCAGCGCTTAGGAAAGGGAAGGTTTTGCACCCTCACTACTGGTGCAACCCTGGCTAAACCCTCACACCCCTCCTTTTCTGGTCCAGACGCTGTGAGACCTAAGGAATGTTTGCCAACAACCACTTGGTTGCTCACCCCAGGAGCTGCTGCCCAGCAGTGTGCCCTCGGCGCCAGCGCTGCACCAGGCTCTGACTTCTTGCAGACATTCTCGTGGGCACCTTCAGGCCAATCAGGAAAAGGCTGCTGGGCCCTCATGGCCTGCTCAGCGCGGCCGCACAGCCTGTCGACCACACTTGTCCCCTTGCCCCGGGGCCACTGAGGGGCTGAGGCTTCCTGGGGAAATGGTCGTTAGTGCTCACGATGTGGGGATCATCTGGAATGCCTTTCCCGAGGGGGTGAGGGCGGAGAGGGGTGGGCTCCTCGCAGAGCCGGAGCCTGGAGCCGCGGAAGGAGGCCGCTGCCCGTGGCTGTCCGGGCCCTGGGACCCGTGGGATTGCCCTGTGGCTCTTTCTGTGTGTAAACCACTGGAGCAGAATCAATAAACATGCAGGGAAGGGTCCCTGCCCTAATGCACGGGCCAGTGCCCTTCGCACCTCCACGGCCCAGAACGAGCCTGGGTCAGCTGGGGAAGGGCCGCGCCCGGAGGCTCCTCCCTCTGTCTCTGACCTGAGTACCCGCTCTGCTAACCTTGCCCACAAGCATGCTTCCGACTTCTTGTTACTCTGACCAGCACAAAGCGTGGCCGCCTTCCGGTCCTGAGCTGGCCCGCGGCGCCAGGCGTGGCCCCCCCGTAGGAATAGCCACGGTTTATTTATCCGTGTACTGGCGATGGCACTGGGGCAGCCTTCCTTTGGCTTTATTTTCTGCTTACAAAGACAGTCAAGTGGCCATGTTAAAGCGTCCCCTTTACATCTCACTGAGAGCTCCCGGCCCCGGAGTCTCAACCTCTGGGCTCGCCTCCTCCCTTCAGTGCGGAGAAGCCCCTCACGACATCCACCCGCAGGGAATTTTCTCTGTGGCCTCTCCTGCCGCCCCGCCCGGCACGGCCCCATCGGTCCCTCAGCCCGAACGCTGCAGGCCTCGCGCCGCTCCGGGAGCTGTGTCCGGGGCAGGTGGCCCTCGGCGCCCACGCGCTCACTCGGCTGTGGCACATCCAGACTTTTTGCGACCGTTACCCCAAACTGTAAAAGGACCCCAGCAGCTGTGTCACGGGGGCCTTCCCCTGCCCCACCTCACTCCCCTCACTCCCCTTTCCCAAGGAGTCCAGGAGTGGGGTGGCCCAGGACCCCTCCCAGCCAGCGCCCAGGACGTAGCCCTCAGCTCCTCCCTCAACCCGGAAACCCACGCCCCTCCCTCTCTGAGGCCACAGGCAGCCTCCCTCTCCGCCTGGCCAAGGCTCACAGCAGGTCTCCCGACGGCACTGCCATGGTCACAGGTGCTCTGTGCAGCCTCCCGACCTCTGGGACAGCCATTTCCTTAACTTCCTTCACCGACACCTCCGCCCTGCGGAGTGGGGAACGGGCCCCGAACTCCAGTGACGCCAACCCTGGTCTCCGCTCCGGCTCTTCCTGTGCCCGCCCTGAAGCATCAACTTTCCTCCAGTGCAGGGTTAACCTCCTTCCCTGGGCCCCTCCTCTCAGCAACACCACCATGAGGAACCCCCGCTCCCTGTCCCACCCCCTCCTCTCAGCAACACCACCATGAGGAACGCCCCCTCCCTGTCCCACTCCCCTCAGTTCAGCTTCCTGGCCAGCCCCTCTCCTCTCCCCCCCCACCCCCCCCAGCCCCCAGGGGCCCAGGACAGCCTGAGCATCTCAGGGAGATGCCTCTTTAATAAAAGCACATTCAGGCTTCACACTGAGAAAACCACCGAGGTTTCCGCAGTCCAACTGGTAGGTTAGGCGTGAGCAGAGCGGAGCGGCAGGCCAGGTACGAATGTCGCCAGGGCGGGAAGTCCCGGTGCCCAGCAACGGGCAAATCCAAAGAACCGTTTTGGGCTGGGGCCTCACCCCTCCCCGCCCCTCATCAGCCATGTGGCTTAGACCCCCTTTGAGGCAGCACGGGGCAGGGGGTGGAGGGGGCAGAGAATCGTGTAGTGCGACTCCCACACAAGGACAGGAGACCACAGGCCAGCCTAATGAAGGAGGTAGTTCAAATCCAAACATTTATTTACCGTTTCTTCCGAGAACTAAGCTGCCCTGAATTTCACCTCCCCTCTTGCTCAGGTTCTTTGTAGCAATAGTTCCCCGAAGTTTGGTTATTAACAGAAATAGGAAGAGGAAGAGTCGGCGGCTCCCGGCTCAGGGAGCCCACCTGCTGGGTCTGGAGCGCACTCTGTGTGGCTCCTGATACTCTCCGTGGGCTGGAGTTCTTGGCTCTGAATTCTTCCGGAGCCAGACTCAAGAACCTTGGTTCCGCCACTGCCGCCAACAAGACCGTACAGTGCACAGTGCAGGGGTGGGCAGGCCGCTGGCAGAGCGAGCAGTCTGCCCTCCGGAGCAGCCAGGTGCCCTCGGGGCGGGCATCCGGCAGAGCGCCAGGTGTGCGTTTACCAGCAGGAAACGTGGGCTCAGAAGGGGGAGGCACAGGGAGAGACTGTCCCAGCCAGGGAGCCGCGGGGACACAGGCGCGGCCGCTGACCTCCATGGCGATGCTTCAGCGAGAAGTGTAAGACCGGGAAGGTTGAGCCCAGAGCGGCGGCTGTGGAGAGGCAGCCCGCCTCGGCCACACCAGTGCGCCTGCCACGGTCACCTACACCCCCTGACCTTGCCGGTGCCTCCTGACCCCCTGGGAGCTGCCCTGTCCATTCAGGCCAGCCTCCTGTGGCAGAGCACGGCGGAGGAGCTGCCACGGCCGGAGGGAGCTCTGGAGAAGAGTGTGGGACGGGAGCAGGCGAGGCTTTCGTGCCATCGAAGCACAAAGGGGCGAGCCCTCGCTGGCACTGCATAGGCACCAGGAAGCAAACCTGGGTGGACCGGGCTGGTCCTGGAGCCTCCACGCCTCCCTTCCTCGCCTGCCCGCCTTTGGTGTTGGCGGAGGCATCACCCATCAAAGCCCACTTGTGCTTGAAGCCAGGAAGGCTGGGTGGGATTGGCAGGCCTCCCTCTGCGGCCCACCACAGCCGGCCTTCAACTGCTCTGTGGAGGGGGAAGCGGGACGGGCAGCAGGGAGGCTGGGAGAAGACGGAACAGGCGGGTGGCTGGGGCTGGGCTTTAAGGAGGAAGAAATCTGAGACAGACAGAAGGGGCGTGAAGCGTGTACGGATTAGAGCTGTGATCACCAAACGTAAAACCCAGAGGCAGAACTGAATGTGTGTTTTTGCAGAGAACGGTCCCCAGAGCTGTCCCACTGAGTGGGGAACGGGCCCCGAACTCCAGTGACGCCAACCCAGTGCTAAACTCCCCTCCACTGGTGGTGGTGGGGAGGGGGGGCGGCCTGCAGAAGCCTCCCCTTGGGGGGTGGGAAGTAAATGGACAAACATAGCTATGTGCGTGGTGGGTAAGGACAGGGACGGGCCGCTGAGCACCGGGGGCCAGAAAGGGCGAGTCAACAGCGGGACAGAACCTCAGTGGACGCTGACCCGGAGCCGCAGCTCCCCACCTGAGGTTGGCTTGCGGCTGTTTGCTCCCCTCAATCCAGATATGCCCCGGCTGGTTCTAGTCAGAGAAGGGCCAGGAAGCTCACGGTTCTCAGGAGAAGAGGGCTGAGCGGGCTGCCCAGTCTGTGAGGACAGGCCGCAGAGGTCGTGGGCGGACCAGGACCCCTTTGGGACTGCAAGGACCCGTTTAGCGGTGCAGACAGCTCCTCTCACAAGAGGCTTCTAAGCTGAAGATAAACCGAGAAGGTTCAGATGCATCGAAAACGAGCGGCCTGCGGAAGCCACGGGGGAGCCGGGAGCCACGGGCTCAGCACCAGGCCGCCTGCCCTCCCACAGCCTCTTCAACGCCAGAAGCAGTTCTGCTTCCAGCACTTTGTTTTCACCCTCCGCCTCCTGCGCTCTGCTAAGCAGTTTCAAGTGCTTGCCTTTCTGTTATCCTCCCCAGAATCACCTGCGGCTGCGCCCAGGCTGCCACTGCAGGCGACGTGGATTTCCTCCCAAGCTCTGGGCCTTCCTGCCGCCTGCAGCTCTCTCCCCTCCGGCCCCTCAGCTGGGAGGAGGAGAGCCCCTGACCACCTGCTGGGGCCTCAGGGCATCCCAAAGCCTGTCCCCTGTCAGCCTGTGCCGTTCCGTGAGGCCTGAGGTGGGGAGGGAGAGCAGGCTGGTTGCAGGAGGAACAAAAACACACTAGCTCCCCTCCTCACCGCATCAGAAGCCTGCCTTTCCCTGATGGTGTCCTCCGACTCTCTGACAGAGGCTGCTCTCCGTCCTGTCCCCCACACGCACTGCCCGCTTCTTGCCTCGCCTTCCAGACTGTTCTAACTCCTTCCAAGGTCATGCTTCCTCTTCCCCTTGGAGCCCCACACCCCGTGCCACCTGGCTCTCTTTTCCATCTTCACCCACTGACAACCCAGTGGGCTGCCACTTCACCTCCCACGAAGGCTTAGGATTAGGCCTGGCACATAGTAGGTGCTCAATAAATATTTGTTGAATGAATGATGGAGACCTCTGGCCTCAGAATCACGGTTTTATCTTGGCCCCAATGCTGCCCCCGCCTCTACAATTTTAACAACTCCCAGGAAACCTTGTCCCCCTCCTCTCTTTCTGCACCCCCTCCCCACAGCCAGCCCTTAAACCCTGATTTTACCTAAGGAGCCCCTTCCCTGCTCCCCACAATGCCCTTCTCTCCAAACGCTTCCATGGCTGCTCCTCCCAATGTGCAGGTCTCCTGCTCCATGTTGTGAAGGAAAGGAAAGGGGCCACATGCTGACCTGACAGGCTCAGGGGAGGCCTGCATGGCGGCCTTGCAAACTCAGAGACCTAAAGGGACCACAAAGGATGGTCTGAAATTAAACTTTAACTAGTTATGGTGGGCAGTTACATCCTAGGCTGGTATCTTCCCTGATAAGGTCGACCTTTACCTTAACTGAGCCTCTCTGTCTTTTTGCACCTATGACAGCACACCCTTAAAATGTCTGGGTAACTTGTGACTTCCCTTTCTCTGGCCCCTCAGAACACAACCTAATGTGCCGGCGCCAGGACAGATACTACAAATCCCTTCATTATCATGTTAGTTGTTCCTGCACCCACCTAAGTATGTTTCCGTCATTTTACTTTTTATCCAATCTCAGGGGTTCCTCCTCCTGCCCCCTCTTACCCTCCCTCCCTGCTTTGCTTTATCCCACTTCCTTAATCCATCACCAATGAATTTCATGTAACCCACCTACATCCCTTCCTTTGATGTCAATGTATAAATACAGATGTAGCCTGCCATTCTCCGGAGCATAATCTCAATTCGTTGAGGTTCTGCTTCCCGGTACAGGTAGACAGTTTGGCCCAAATAAGCTCACAGAGATTCTTTACAGGTTTGATGGTTTTTTACGTTAACAATGTCATGTTGTTTCTGCACCTGACGGCAAGTCCCTCCCTTTGTGCAGCTCGCTGGCTGGTCTCCATGGGGAACAACGTGACTTTTCATTTTTCTGGACTTGCGCTGAGCTCTGCCGGAGAAGAATGCAGACCCGGGAGTGCTGCTTTACAGTGTTTCACCAATAGCAGCTGGCCCTTCCTCTGCCGCAGCTGCCTGCTGTATTCCAGCCCCAGCGTTTACCTTGGTGCTCACTACTGTCCCTCGCCTGCTCACTGTCCGGGACACATCCAGCCTGTGTTCACTGCTAGACCCGGCCCTCAGCTGGGAACTCCGGCCCTGGCCCTCCCCTCCCCCCATCTCATGGTTTCCACCTGCATTCCCCTACCCACCTCACTGCAGGCTCCTCACTCTTTTGGGGTAATTCCCTCTCTTGGGCTTTGGGTCTAGTACACCCCAGGCTGGTCTTCCGACAAGTGTCCCTCCCGCGATGTCCAGTGAGTGCCTGTCGCCCCTCAGCCTCCAATGTGCCAGCACCTCCCACTGGATCACAAACTTTCCCTCTACCTCGCATCTCCTAGCATCCTCAATGCCATTCCCCAGAAAATTTCTGGAAAGACCTTCGAAGTCTGCAGACAGTTCGCCCATTGCTCCTATCCATTCCACCCATGCAATTGCCTCTCTGACGCCCCAGGGGGCAGGTTACCTCTTCATTCCACATTGACAACCGTTCCCTGCCCTTTTCCTCACAGCAGAGATGCCCGTGCGTTCTCACCACACCACGGAGGGTGCGGTGTGGTCCGCGCTTACCAGCCCCGAGTCCCATCCTCCCGAGGAAACAGTGGTAAAGGCGGGCTTTACGTGCCCTCCCAGACCCCTCTCCTATGCACACATCTATGCAGCTTTATGCACAAAGACAGAGGTTTGTTTTAAAAACAGAAATGGGGCCCTAACTGGCTCACAGGGACGCCTACTGCCCTCGGCGGTGCGCTGTGAGGAAGGGGACGCTGGGCGAGGCTCTGCAGGAAGCACCCTCGCTGCGCCAGGAGCTGGCCGTGCCGCACCCTGACCACCCTGACCGAGGGCGTGTTCCCTCTCCTCCTACGTAAGGAAGACGGCGAGCACTCTCGCTCACTGTGAGGAACTGCACTGCAGATCGGCGTGGCTCCCGCCTCCCGCCAGCTCTTTGGAGCTGCCTCCGCTCCTGAGGCAGGCGGCTCGGTGGTACCTGGCTGCCCACAGGATCTGGTCTAGTTCAGGCAGGACCGCCGCACCCGAGGGCACACCTCATCACCTTGGATCTAACACGCCGCTCTGCACACACAGCTGTGTCGGAACGCTGCACACAGCTCACACGGAAGAGCTACGGAAAACCGGTTTAATGCGTTCAAGAGCAGCTGGCTTGAGCATCGTGTGTGCAGATGACTCCCCGTTAGATGTAGTGTCATGTGAGGCAAATACAGCTCCTTACAACTGTCTCATCTGTCAATTACTGTTTGCCTCCAGGGTCCTGCCATGGCCCAACCGGTAAGCGCCCAGGTTGCCTGAGAGCCAGAGCAGCACAGAGGACTGCCCGCCTGGCTTCAGCACCTCCTCAAAGAAGTCCTCATTAGTGCCCAGAGTCAAGGATGAAGCACCGAAATTTGGCAGAATGACAAACAAAACACACAGGAAGTGGGATCCTGGGACAATGCTCTATAGCTCGCTCCTCCCATTAATGCACCCACGTGTCTCCCATCGGGGCGTGTCCCCCTCACACTCTGGGGAGGCTGCCCTCTCCCGTCCTGTGAGTGATGTGTCATGGGCTTAGCCGCTCCCCAGTTCACCACTGGCCGCTTCCAATTTGTAAACATTGTGACGCGGTCACAGCCCTCCTTGTATGCATGTCCTCACACGGCACCGCCTTTTTGTTGGAGAGAGTCCCCAGCCTGCAGCCACCTTTTAAGTTTAAAATGGCCTCCAGAGAGGCTGTCCCAGAGCCCCTGCCACCTGCAGTTCATGGGGCAGGCGCCTGGGAGCCAGTCCCCTGACACAGGCAGCCGCAGCCCCGCCCCCACTTCCACCTTCACGCTCTGCGGTTGGATCTCTTTCCTCTTCTCAAACCTTCCTCCACCCTCAACACTGGCCTGTCTTCCTCTCCCCTCACCCAGGAATGTTGTTTCCTGAGTGCTCCTCTGGCTCTGGGGTGCTCCTCTGCCATCTTTATGCTAATGGCTCTCAGATGGATCTTTGGGTCCCACCCCGCAGCTCCCCACCCCCTTCCTTCCTGCTCCCCCTGGAGCCAGGCCGCCGGCAGTTCCAGTGAACTGCCCACTGGTGAGGGCTGCCCAGGTGAGTGTGAGGAAGGAACTCCCATCGCCCCTCATTCATGCATTCTACAAATATTTACTGAGTACCTACTACGTGCCGGGCATTAGAGAGGCTGGGGGAAACGATGAGACAAACCAGGCAAGTTCGGTCTTAGAGGGGAGAGAGACATTAATCAAATAACCACACAAAGAAATGGGTGATTCCCTCTGTGCTAAATGCCACAGGGAGTGGCTCAGGGGCTGTCCCTGACGCTGCCAGGGCCAAGGCCCAGGCAGGATCCCAGGAGACGATATGGAGCTGAGACCTGGGCAGGCTTTGAGCAGATGAGCAGGGGCTGTGGGGGGGTGGGGGGGGTGGGGGGGATGAGCTCTCGGGCTGGGGGGGTGGTGGTGGTGGTGCTGGGGGGAGATGAGCTCTCCACAGGGGAACAGACGCCCGCAGAGGGGAGTCGGCACATTCATGCACCTCCAGAAGACAGTCTGGTACTCAAGGCTTGGGAAGCCTGGGTAAATAAGAAGTGTGTTTTGTGGGGTTCCTGCTGGTGACTATGCCTGCATTTCTAGCGACAGGAAATAACAGAAAAACATGGGTTCCCCACGCCTCACCCCCTCAGACCACCGGGCCTCATAGCTGGGGTGCACTGATGGGGAGAGGAGGGAAGCAGAGCCCACCAGCGCCTCTCATTGGTTGGCCGGTTCCAGCCCTGTACCCTGCCTCTGCAGAGGCACCCTTCCTGGCTGGACCCTCAAATTCCTCCCTCTCTCCAGGCCCTGGAGGGAGACCGGGCCATCCAGGCGGCAGCCGGGGAAGGGTTGGCTTTGACCATCAGTCTCCTCCTCTGTCTGCCACACCCACCTCTGGCATCCAGAGGCATGCCCCCACCTGAGGGACCTGTGCCAGGCAATGCCTCCTCAGTCCACAAAGTGGGAAGGTTTCTATTTTCCGCCCACTGGTATATTCTGCTCTGAGAACATGGGCACCTCTCAGTGGAAGCTAAACAGGTTGGTCCCTGTGGGTAAAACAAAGCGACTTAACCTGGCCATCGGCCGCTGGCCTCATCATCCATCTAACTCAAATCTCGACACACAGAGGTCTGACAACTGGCTGCTCCAACTACTCAGAGGCCCCCACAGGCACCACCCTAAACGGCAGAACAGGCGACATAAGGTCTGGTGCACTCCCCCCCCCCCCCCATTACCCCCCAATTCGTTCAGCCAAGAGTCGCACACTCTCTGCCCAGAGCCCACACTGACCTCCAGCCAGGGACTGAGCTCTCCTCGCCACCCCTAGGAGGGGAGCCCTGCCTCTGCCCCCATAGATTTACTCCCAGCACTGAAGTTCGAAATATGTCAGGCAGCCCTTCTCTTCCCAGCACCTCGTCAGGCCTGTATGTGGTGCCTCCACCCCCTCAGCTAACACAAGAAATGCCCAGACAGGGCTGCTTCCTTGCCGTCCCACCCCGGCTGCTGCCTGAGGCCCACAGTGTGAGTTCTTAAAAGTTCTCCAAGAAATAGGCAGCCTGCTGCCACCTTGCCAGAGGCTAATTCCAGCAGGTCATAAATGCGAGAAGTTTCATCAAAAGGTTGATGGAAACTTGAGACTTCAGCAGGGCTGAATCATATATTATTACCCACTGGAATGGCCAAAGGCATTTCCCCAAACCTGAAAAGGATGTATAAACTATTGCCTGTTGCCTGACAGCTGAGGGAATTTTAATATACGTGTTATTGCCTCTTGCTGGCCAAACACCTAAACAGCTGAAGGTAGTTTCCCCAATACAACAATGCCTACTGCATACCAAACCTTACCTTTGATATGTATAACTACTTTGCCTTAGGACAATTTGTGTTAATAAAGAGCAAGGGGTCCAGAGATACAATAATTTCAGGAGCTGTTGAACAGCCACCATTTTCTGAACTATTCATGGTTAGAAATGTTGTGATTTATATTATCACTAATGAGGGTGGGGATATAAAATCCATCTGCTTGCCCAGACAAATGAACAGGGGAAGAAATGGCGCCTTTTGAGTGTTGTGTGAGGAATCTGCAAAAACACGGAATCCGTGCCCCGTTTGCTCTGGCCCTAGGGCGTCCTGGGGTGACCCGAAGAGAGCGTGGGCAATCCCCCAGCCATCTGCTACCGCACTTGGAGTCTCATCAAAGCACACTGGCTGCAGGCAACATTGACACTCGGCATCTGTCTCTGAAAGCAGCAGCCCATCAAGCAGAGCCATTTCCACAACCAAAGAAACAGCTTGAAGATGGGATCTCACCATCGAAGAGCAAGGGGTCCAGAGATTCCGGAAACTTGGTTCCTACAGCTAAGCTCCTCTGGCTCCCCATGGATTACAAATGTATATTTCTAGTCTCTGTATTAATTTAGGCCGCAGCGCCTTCTCCAGATTCCTGAGCCCTTCTAGATGCCGAGAAAGACCCCCCACCCCGGGGGTGGGGGGGCATTAAATGGTGCCTGAGGCAGGGACGTCTGGAGAAGTTTCCCCTGAGCGGAAAAAACAGCTCCGGTAATGGTGGTCAGATCGTGTGTGTAAAGCTTGTGTCAGCTTTGGAAGTGCATGAGTAATTTATTTTTGTTTTAAGTTGGATTATAATGGGGAAGAATTCGGTTCTAAGGCAAAATTATAGAGAAATTGGAATATCAAAAGGCACCTTTTAAAGCCAGGCTCCAGGAAGAGGAGTGCCGTTGTCATCTTTAACTACGTGGGTTCGAACTGTGTCCTGCCTAATTTGTACTGGGGATAAAAAGTCTATAATTTATAAAAGCAGCCCGGTCCCCGGCCCCTGGAGAGGGAAGGCTGGGCAGCTAGAGAGATCAAAGCTGTCAGCTCTCTCCCGAGAGATTCGCAAATGCTTTGTTTAAAAATTACCGAACAACACCTTGGGGTAAGCAAATGTTGGCAGGAATAACCCAGAGCTAGTCATTACTGTGGAGAGCGGAATAGGAAGAGGTTTGGGAGAGAACTTTGGTTTGTTAATCTGTCATTTCCTATTAAGCGTGCCTTTAATTGGGAGAAGAAACGCAGCCGCTTGCTTCTCCAGATTCCCGAACCTTCTAGCTGCTGGATGTCGCCCCAGCATCCCACCTCCGTGCCCAGCACCCACAGCGTCAGAGGCCGGAGCCCAGCCCTGTGCGGCCGCACTGGTCACTGCCACTTCACCTGGCCCCTCTGGGGTTAAGGCACCTGCCCAGCTGGGTCTCTAAGTTTGAACTTGTGGTAAAGAGGGGAGTCCCCCTCCCCCAGGCGAGCATCTACCTGGGAGACCACCCTTTCTTTCTGGATTTTGCTTCAGAAAGTGTGGAATGAGCCCAGCGGCTCTCTTCTCAACCCCAGGCGGGCACATCCATTCCATGTCAGAGAGCTCTGACGGACGGAGATGTCACTGCAGCAGCAGTGCGGGGAGCTCTGACCCGGGGGCCCAGCCAGTGCTGCGGGGGCAGAGCGCTCAGGGAGCCAGTGCTCAGTGAATTCAGAGAAAAGGTGTGGCTGAGCTCCCGGCCCTTTCACCTGGGCAGCGTGCCCCCACCAGCGCTCTCCCTGCTGGTGGGCCCAGCAGGTGTGGCTGCCTCCGCCAGGGGCAGGGCTAGATGCTGGCTTGGTGTCTAATCGCTTCTAGTGCCAGTGGAGGCAGCACTCAGCCACCCAGTCCACCAGCAGCACCTCGGAAACGCTGCCTCCCCCTGCGTGAAGGTGCGGTGCGGCCTCTGAGGGCCGAGCTGCTGTGGTGCGGGGCCCAGGCCGCCCACAGCCTCTGCTCCAGCCCTCACGCTCCTCTGTCACTGACGGAGGGCAGACATCAAAGGGCAGACAGCACTCTTCCTGGGCATCTTCTCCGCTCCCCGGTGGCCACAGGGAGCTGCCAGCTGCTCACTCAGAGTAAATGGACTCACTTCCCCGCCCACCCTGGACACGTGTGAGCTGGCCACCCGCCTGGAGGGGTCGGCACCCCCAGGAATGTAGCTATAGGCCCCTCGGTGGGTCCCCAGGCCTGATCCTCCCAAAGGTAAAAGCAATGATTATCTACCAAAGAAGCCAAAATGCCAAAGGAAACTGCTAGAAAAGGGGGTGAGGGGATAGGGGCACATCTCCTCTGGGTTGGCTTGGGATCTTCCCATCACTGATCCCCACCTTTTGCCCTCTCTCTGAGCCCCCAGGCTGCAGGGGTGACACGATGCTGTTCCCGCGCCCAGTGGGTGCCGGACAATCACTGCCTGCTGGCAGGGAAGGGTGTGACGGGTGCTGGGAGTTCAAGGATTCCTAGAGTGGCGGGGGGGAGGGGGTGTGTGTGGGGGGGACACTGTGGCAGCTTTGTCCAAAGAACTGCCTCCAGGGGTGGCCTGTGGAGGGCAGGGTGACGTATGCAGCCTGCGACTAAGGGAGAGAAGGAGGGAATCCCCAGGGACTTCCCAGCATCTCATTTCTCCCTGCCTGGGTGGTTCCGGAAGCCAGGCGGCCTGGGGCTGGGGCGGGCAGAGGGCAGGGATGCTGAGACCAGGGCCCTGCCTCAGGGTGGGTTTCGGTTTGCATTTCTTGGAAACATCTCAGCGCACTTTTTAAGCTGCCGTCCCCTCCTCCCACGCCTTCTAATTAATATCTACTCCGTGAATTATTTATTGGGAACACGTGTTAGAGTCTAAAGAGCATTGCATGCAGATCCCTTGCTAATCAATTTATTTTAACAGGTTGGCCAGGCTAGATGCCGGCCAAATTGGAGGTTTCCCAGCCACTGAGCCTCTGCCTCACAGCCTGTGCTGGGAGTTATTTCCAGCTTGCCCCAGCCTGCTGCCTGCTCTTTTATGCCGCCCGCTCTCCACCCCCTCCCCGTCCCCATCCCCGCCAGGCTGTCCCCTCCTAATCTCATCCTTCGATCTCCAACCAGAAAGACAAATACCAGTCCTGGGTCATTCTATAGCAGCGGTTCTCAACCTGCGGGTTGTGACCCCTTTGGGGGTCGAATGACCCTTTCACAGGGGTCGCCTAAGACCATCGGAAAACACAGATGTTTACATTACGACTCATAACAGTAGCAAAATTACAGTTATGAAGTAGCAACGAAAGTAATTTTATGGTTGGGGTCACCACCACATGAGGCGCTGTGTTAGAGGGCCCTGGCATTGGGAAGGCTGAGAACCACTCAAACCTCGGGTCACTCGGTGAGGTGGGCGTGCCCTCCAGGCTTCAAGCCCACGCTCGCCCAGGTTGTGATGAAAATACGGCTGGGATGGAGAAGTCAGCCCCAAATTCTAAACCAACAAGGACCTTCCCCCATCGGTGTGTCTCCCCAGTGGCTCTTTCCGGTGGGGCAGCCGGGGCAGCGGGGGGAGCAGTGGATCTTCAGCAAACAGCGCCAGCCCTGCTAAGTGCGGGGCAGCTCAGGAACAGCTGGGGGTTGGGCGGGGTGGGGTGGGTGGAGGGAGGTGGGTGCTCTAACGCGCCCTGCTCCCCGTGAGACTGCAGTCCAGGCGGCGGCCACCCCCCACCTGTGCTTTCCTGCCCGATCAGGACAAAGGACAGAAAGGCGAGCTCTGAGCCCCGGACCTCAGCGTCCCTGCCTCTGCCAGCCCCAGCTGAGGGGCTCTGGAACCACCCTGGCAGGAGAGAAACTGAGGTGTGTGGGAAGCCCATGGGGATTCTCTCCCCGCCACCCCCACCCCCCGACAGCCTCATTTACCGCCAGCAGCTGCTCTCCGGGCTCAGGGGTTTGCAGCCGATGGAGCAGATGCCAGGGCAAAGGCAGGCAACCCTGGCCAGGAGCTGCCCTGCCCCGTTACCAGTCTTCCCATGTCCCCATTGGCCCCACCCTAAAGCCACGCCCAGAATTCCCTGGTGGCCTGAGGCCCGTGGCCGCCGGTGACAGCGTCTCCCGCGAGCACAGCTCTACGTGGGAGGCCTGGGCCAGAGAAGGCTGGCTGCTTCTCCTGCCCCGAGTGCCACAGTCCGGGCCCCTTTTTACACACATGGTCCGTGGCCAACGTTCACCTGCCGCCTCTGTGCAGGGACCTGTCCTGGGTGCAGAGGGCATGCAGGGACCACACAAACGGGTAATCGCTGACTGGCCCGCAGGGAAGGAGCATCGCCCCCTTGGCCTCCAAAGGGAATCCATGTGCTGAGGCCGGGAGACACAGCGGCTCCGGCTTCTCCCCCGGCAGAGCGCGGGGGAGGCGGGCTGGTCCAGAAGAAACCAGACCCCAGGCAGGTCTCCCTTGGCCTTGCCCAGGGTTTGTCACCACCACTGGCAGAGGTCCGGGTGTGTGTGTGTGTGTGTGTGTGTGTGTGTGAGCTGCTCCTAGCCCAGAGCTTGTGGGGAGCGCTGTCCGGAATTCTCTGATGGTTCTCAAGTTGCTGGGGAGGCCTACTCCTGCTGTTCTTATGCTCTTCATGTGAGAGAGCTCATCCGTGGGCCCCCTGTCTGGGCAGAGTGGGGAGCCACTGTCTCAGGGGGCCTTGGCCTTGCCCAGTGGCCGGGGCTACCCTGAGCCAGCGAAGCCTCCTGAGTCCCCAGGTCTCCACAGCGAACTTTGGGGAGCAGGTGAGGAAGCTTGCCTTGGAAGAGCCTGGAACACACTCATACTGACAGCCTGTAGGTGGGGCCTATGACCCACAGCGAGACTGTCCCACTCGGCAGCCTGGAAGCCCTCACAGCACGGTGGTCCTGGAGCAGGGGGGTTCTTGGAGGGCTCTGACTCATGGGCTTTGGGACCAAAGTCCCCCCCAACCAGTGAAAGTAAAACCAAGCAGAGACCAGCCCAGGGTCCAGGGGGCACGGCCTGGCAGGCCACACATGACTGCCTCCCCTGGGGAGGGAGCCGCTCGAGAGCACCAAGGGGTGGGCCCCAAGGAGGTTCAAGCCACCAGCAAGGGCACAGCCTCACCCAGCTTGGGCTCCGGGCAGTCGGGACCACTGTCACCCACTAACCTCGGTCAGCACGGGCGCAGTCTTCCCTGACCCTTCCTCAGGACGTTAGCCCACGTGGTGTGGTCTCCACACCTGATTTAGCAGTCCGAGGTAACTGGGGCCAGAGCAGCAGGGGCGTACTGCCATGGCCATGGCCAACCCAGTGTCGTTCCCCCGCCCCCTTCCCGAAATCCTTTGTGGTTCGGCTGGCTTTTGCGTTCCTAGAAGCACACAACTGAATCTGAAGGGTGTCAGCCACCGGGCCTGCTCAGGCTCCATTCTCCAGGAGTGAGAGCTCAAATTCAACTTCCTCTGGGTGCTGTCCGGGGTTTTCAATCAGCTCCCAGCCCTCCCCATCCTCTGCTGCTATGGATCAATGTGCCTGTGGGGTGGGCCTTCAAGACCAGTAAATATGTGCATTGCCAATGCGGACCACGCACTGCCAGTTCCACGCCAGGGCTGCAGGGCCCCGAGGCGAAGGAGGCTCCCGTCTGTGAGGGAAGTCCGCCTCAGGCTGGAAAATACGGTGAATTTAAGGGGACAGCGCGTCTCAGTGGCCTTGCTGGATGTGGCCAATGGGACTGGGCACAGGCGCAGGGCCTGTCCTGTGAGGCTGGTGTGTGCAGACAGCCCCGAGCTGCTGGGTCCCGCCCTTCCCTCCTCTCTCCCTCCTTCTCTTCCTCCCTTCTCTCCCCTTCCCCCTCCTTTCCAGTCCTATTCTGTTTGTGTTCTCAGAGGCCTGAGGGAGGCCCTGCCAGGCCCGAGGCAACAAACCCATTCCGAATGAATGGACCTGCAGGGAGTTGGTATTCTGGGGATCATTTGTCCAGGACTATTTTTTCACAATTTTTAACATGGGAAGCTGTTCTTCAGACAAATCGAATGTGAAGCAGATCAAAATTAAAAAGGAAAACCAACCCGCCCATATATCACACAGGCAGTCCTGAACCTCAGCTAACCTAACCCTGGCTGATGCCCGGTGACCCCCAGGACAGCATCGCCCACACTTCCTTCTCTGCAGTGAAAGGGATTTTTAGGGGTGAAATAAGGAAATTTTAAAAGATTAAGGGATGCATGGGAAAAACACAGGGCTACATAATTGCAAAAGGGCACATTTCCATAAGACAAGGGAACTGGGTGTAGCAAAAGGTGCCCAGAATAAAGGGAAGGACACCCTCATTCAGAGAGAGAGGAAGGAAGCTCGGAGGGACTAGGAGCACAGTGAGGGAGGAGGAGGAGGGACCTTCAGGGATTTCACTGGAGAGGAGCTCAGGAGTTGCTATAGTGACCAAATCAAAGGGGGACAGTGACCCAGCAGAGGGGGGATATTGAGGCACAAAAGCTGCAGCTTTTATGAATGTGGAAAGGGACTCGGAGGGACTCTCCTCCTCCGCACGTGGGAGGCTTTAATTGTTTCTCAATAAACTTCCACCTTTGCTAGGCCACCTTCCGTGGATGCTTCTTCCAATCAGGGGACAAGAGCGGGACCCATCCTGCCCAGGGGAACCGCCTTTCCGGTCCCGATGTCCGGGTTCTCCAGGAGAGGCTGCGGGCTGCCGCCGGGGGAAGGGGGCCGCCGGGGGAGGGGTGCTGCTGGGAGAGGGGTGCCGCCGGGGAGGGGTGCTGCCGGGGAAGGGTGCCGCCGGGGAGGGGTGCCCCCGGGGGAGGGGTGCTGTCGGGGAGGGATGCCGCCGGGGAGGGGTGCCGCCGGGGGAGAGGTGCCGCCAGGGAGGAGTGCTGCTGGGAGAGGGGTGCCGCCGGGGGAGGGGTGCCGCCGGGGAGGGGTGCCGCCGGGGGAGAGGTGCCGCCAGGGAAGAGTGCTGCTGGGAGAGGGGTGCCGCCGGGGGAGGGGTGCCAGACGGAAGGAGCTCTTAGCAGATGCCTGATGGAACCCGGGCGCAGACCCGCCTGCTGGGTTCCTACCTCCCCCACAGGCTGGGCCGGCTTCTCTGCGCCCTGGCTCCCGGGAAGGCAGCTTCTCCCAGCATCCCAGCAGGGCGCCAGCTGAGGCCCCACCCTCCCTCCCCCCACCCCACTGCAGGGCCCAGGCAGGAAGGCTCCCAAAGCGGCTGCGGACTGACACCCAGAGCTGATGGACCGCTGTGGGGGGGACAGCACCCCTCCCCCAATCTTTTTACGCCGTTACTCCCCCACCCCCCACCCCGTCCGTTCTTAAGCCTGGGCCGGCACCGCCCACCCCATGTGTGAGCAGGTGAGGCCCTCAGCTCTGCACTCCCTGCCGCCCCCTGCGGGCTGCCCTGCGGGGCTCCAGGAGCGGCTCCAGGAGCCTGGAGCGGGGGGCCTGGCGCCCGGCCCGCGAGCCGCTCCCGCAGCGCCCGCGCCCGCCTTCCGCGGCCCAGGCTGCGGGGGTGGGGGTTGGGGCGCGGCCTGGGGCTCCCTGCCCGGGCCAGGGTGGCGATGCCGGGCCGGTGGCCCAGCCCTGCCTCCCTCCGGGGCGGGGGGCGTCCCTGGACGCCCCCTCCATGCTGCCCGCCGCCCCGTCCACCACCCTCCCGCTTGGGCCGGCCCCGCTTCCAGAAGGCGCCCCACACCGGCTTCCTCCCAGCCCGGCTCCCGGCAGGGTGCCCAGGGCGGGTTTGCGCCGTTAAGCCCCCGCTCGGCCGCGGACCGGGAGCCGTTGGAGCGACCGTTACCCCGAGGCCCCTGCGCGGCAGGTGGGAGGGAGAGGGCGCCCTGCCCGACCGACCAGGGCTGCCCCCACGGCCGCCCGCCCGCCCCCAGCTCCCAGCCCCGGGGGGTCAAGCCAGCCCCCCTCCCACCTGAGCTCCCAGCCCCAAGGGGTCCAGCCAGCCCCCCCTCCCACCTGAGCTCCCAGCCCGGGGGGTCCAGCCAGCCCCCCTCCCACCTGAGCTCCCAGCCCCAAGGGGTCCAGCCAGCCCCCCCTCCCACCTGAGCTCCCAGCCCGGGGGGTCCAGCCAGCCCCCCCTCCCACCTGAGCTCCCAGCCCGGGGGGTCCAGCCAGCCCCCCCTCCCACCTGAGCTCCCAGCCCCGGGGGGTCCAGCCAGCAGCGCCCCCCCCTCCCCCCCCCCCCCCCCCCCCCGCCCCAGCTCCAGCCCGGAGGGTCCAGCCAGCGGCGCCGCCCCGCGGGAACTCGGGGGGGTGGGGGGGGAAAGGGGTGTCTTCGGCTCTGCGGCGCCCCAGGAGCAGGTGTGCGCAGAGCTCGCCGCTGGGTTTCTGGGGGGTGACATGGAGGTGAGGGTGGGGGTGACATGGGGGTGAGGGTGGGGGTGGGATGGGGGTGGAGATGGGGTGAGGGTGGGGGTGACGGTGGGGGATAAGGGTGGGGGTGAGATGGGGGTGAAGGTGAGGGGTGAGATGGGGGTGAAGGTGGGGTTGGGAATTGAGGACGCGCTCGCTCGGAGGGTTCCCAACGGGACCGTCCCAGATTTCACGTGTTGGGTCCGTGGCCAGGCGGTCCTCCCTGCGCTTTGGAGACGGGGAGCGCCTGGGGGTGACTGGGAAGCCAGCCAGTTGGGGCGTGTTGACCCTGTACCCCCTTTCCTGGGTCGGGGCGCCCAAGACGTTGCCTTCGGCTGTTTGGGTTTGAGGAGGAACCGCCCGCCCAGTGCCTTCAGCCCCCCTCCCTGACCCACCTCGCCCCTCCTTCCCCGTGAGGTTAGAGGGGGTCTCATCTGCTTCCTCCCCTCCCTGGCACCTCCTCCCCAGGAGTGGGCACTGCATTGCCCTCCGCTGTCCGCCAGTCTCCCTCCCGCTCTGCCCTTCTCCCCCTCGTAGGTCCCAGCCCAGCGGAGCCAGAGCCCCAGGTGAGCGAGAGGAGGTCTCCCTCCTGCCCTCCCCACTCCTGCCACCCCCATCACCCCTTTCAGGTCACTGAAGACCTTTTTAAAAATCTCCAGTGAGCTGGCTGGTTTTTGAGGCATCCATAAGGGGGTTCTAACATTATACCACTCTGTTGGTGCACATCCACTAAAACAGAAAGTTTTAAACCATCCACGTTTCACTGACGCTCCCATCCTGCCGCCACCTGCGGGCCTCCGGCCTGCTCCACCTGTGACAGTTGCTGTCAGGCCATGCTGAGCCACAAGGACCTCACCCCAGAGAGGGATGGGGGGGGTATGTTTTTAATTAGAGCTTGGACGTTAGCACAGAGGGCGAGACTGGAAGGTGCCAAGAGCCGAGGTGGGGAGCTTTGCCTGGCATGTGGAGAGGAGAGAGAGGCCTGTGGGAAGCCGAGGGCAGAGCCCACTGGAAAGAGGAGACCTCAGGCTAGAAGGAGGCGGCTGTCCCTGGCGGCCGGGGGCGTGTCTAGACGGGGCTCCTGGCTGGGCTTTGACGGTGTGTGTGTGTGTGTGTGTGTGTGTGTGTGTGTGTGTGTAGTAAGCTGTGGGAGCCGGAGAAGGGAGGCTGGGGTTTAAGGGGACAAGTCACACTCCCAGATCCTTAAAAGAGCCCCTTTCACAACACCTGCAGCAGGCCCTGGGCTCCATGCTGTCACATGGCCGGGGGGGGGGTCGGGGGGAACCTAGGTGAGGGTGGGGAGGCAGCTGCAGCCTCCGGGGAGGGCTCACCCTACCAGGGGATCAGGCTGGGGATGAGGAGGCCCCAGCAGGAGGGCGCAGATGGCTGCTCCCAGGCCCCCTGGGCGCCCCAGCTTTTAAACCCAGAGGGCAGAATGCCCCACTGCTGCGTCCGGCTGGAAATGAGAAGCTGTGAAGGAGGGACAGAACTTGTGAGACCTTTGACGAACCTGTATCTTGTTCTAAATGTTTCTACAATATTTTGGCCAAGTCCTCTCTTTGTAGCTAAACCCTTAGCACAGCAAGGAAGGTGGGGAGAGGGAGACGGTCTCCCCAACTGCTAGTCTTGAGTGGAGCCAGATCCCTAGCAAAGCAGCAGCCTGTTTGCGCGTGTGTATGCACACACACATTAACACACACCCCCGGGCAGGACTGACCCGGGGCTGCTGTCCACAGGAATGGTGAGCTGGAGGAGAGTAGGCAGCAATGGGGTGGTCTTGGGCTTAAGTCCAGATCGTCCCCGGGGGCAGGCCACGTGATCCCACGAAGAAATCCGGAGGAGAGGGTCTGGCAGGTGAGAAGCTGGCCATGCTGACTGCACTCAGCCTGGCCTCTCGTCCTTGGGTTTGTCCCATGACTCGGCATCGGTCTGACCAGCCCAGCGGGACTGCTTGCCCCTGGGGACCTGGGGCTGGGTCCTATTTCCTGTTCCCGGTAGTATGTAGCCCAGTGCCTGACACGCTAAGTTGATTTGTATTTAGTTTGCCCTAA
This sequence comes from Pipistrellus kuhlii, assembly GCF_014108245.1. Taxonomy (NCBI): domain Eukaryota; kingdom Metazoa; phylum Chordata; class Mammalia; order Chiroptera; family Vespertilionidae; genus Pipistrellus; species Pipistrellus kuhlii. The sequence continues at coordinate 81,522,328 of NW_023425551.1, forward strand.
ATGGCTTATTTGCAAGCTCAGTTCTTCCAGATCTCAGTTTTTTCTTTTTCCAGTCTTGTTAAATTGACCTCCCAGCACTTGAAACTTCCTTCCGGAACTCCCGGGAAATGCGGCTTGCTGGCTCAGGGACTCTGATCCATTGAGAATTCCCGCTGTCGTGCTGTGGGAGCTCCCAGCCCAGGAGCGTCCTGCTGTTCATTGCTAGACTCACAAAAGCACGAGGGACCAGGGGAGGACAGCCTTTATTACTCACACACCCAAGCCGTGGCGGCCAGTGGGCCAGTTACTTGGCCACGTGCAGGCCAAGGACAGAGCTGGTGAGGCTGGTTTAGCCAGCAAGGACTTGGGGACCCCCTTCCCCCTACCTTGTCTGTGCTGCTCTGCTCCTAGTGGCCGCTGGCAGGCAGACTGTTCCACTGACAATCAGGGAGGGAATCGGGCTGTATCTTTACGGACCCCGCAGCTGTCTGATAAGATATGTGTATACACGCTCAGAGGGCCCCAGTGCTTGCTGGACCAATGAGAGGAGGTATCACACACAGCATCCTCGGTTGGAAGAGATGATTTCGGCCAAACCGGAAGGGCTGACATCAGGCAGCTGCGGAAAGAAGGCCAAGGAGCAGAGCCGGAGTTTTACAGAAGTTTGCGGCCCGGCCTTCAGCATGGCAGCAGGAAGCCCACCTCCCGAGGGGGCCGCCTGGCAAGGCCGGCCTGACAGGCTGCTGGGAAACAGCCGCGTCTCCTTTCCCACCCCACGCTGTCTGGGGGCCACACGCGGCAGGTTCAAGGCCCGGCCTAGCCAGCACAGGACTCACAAGCTATCCTGCCGGAGCCTTGCCTCAGGTGCCATTGAGAACATTAGTGCCTATTTTAACAAGCTCAAGTGGAATACTTTGGGGTTAAAAAAAGGAGGGCCCCCTAGCTGGTGTGGCCCCTTGGTTGGAGCATAGGCCAGCACACCAAAGGGTCACAGGTTTGATTCCTGATCAAGGGCAAGTACCTGTGTTGCAGGTTCGATCCCCGAGCTGGCTGGGTGTTTTCAGGAGGCAACCAATTGGTGGTTCCCCCCATCCCTCTCTCTCCATCTCCCTCCCTTTCCTCCCTGCCAAGCTCTGAAAATCAACGGGGAAAATGCCCTTGGGTGAGTTAAAATAAAAAGAGGGACCTGTCCTCATGTCTTGATAAATTGTAAAATCTCTGCCCACATGTCCCTGTCCCACCCCTCCCCTGCTCCTCTGTGCGCTGCCGTTCTGACACCGAAGCCTCTCCAATAACCCTATATAATAAAAGGCCAGCGACCATATGGGATAGCAACCAGAACACCTATCGACTAGTCGCTATGAGGTGCACTGAGCACCTCTCGGTCCTCCCCACAGCCACCGGATGGCAAACGAGGAACCACGGGGAACCGGGTTGCATGGTGGCAAGGCAGGTGGGACTGGGGACTGGCGAGTGTATGGGAGATGGCCCTGATCGCAGGCTTGGCCTAGGGACCTACCAGCACGATTTCGTGTGCTGGGCCTCTAGTAAATAATAAAAATGCATTGCTTCTCAGCACCCCCTAATGTTAAACACACACAGGTACACACACACACCCTTTGGTGGAATCTAAAGGGCTCACACGTGGGCGTGTGGTTTGGTGGCCTACACATGTAATGAGACTTCATACCTGCCCTGGAGCGGCTGGTGCGTCAGCCTGGAGTGCGGAGCGGGCGTCTCTCTAGCCCTGCCACTCACCCTGCCACTGCCCTTGTGTTTTTAAAGAAGCTTTTATTTAAAAACGGGGTGAGCGCTGTGTAAGGTGGTGCGAATGGTAACAAGTTCACCTCCGGGGGCTGCCTGCGCCTGTGTGACCCAGCGGAGCCCGGAGGAGCCAGGTCCCGCGGCCTCTTCCTCCCTCTGCCGGCCTTCCTCCCCCACTCTGAGCTGGGAGACGGGTGAAGTACCAAGCCTGTCTGTTCAACCCCCTTATTTTACAGATGAGGAAACTGAGGCCCAGAGAGGGACCGCCCTCCCCTGTCCTGCACCCCCTACCTTTCCCTCACCTTCACGCCTGATGCTGTTCAGTTGAAGGACACCAACCCTCCCCCCCACCCTGCCGCACAGCCTATGTGAGTAGGTGGCTGCCACCCTCTCACAGCTGACAGGTGAAGGCAGACCTCCCCTCCTCCAGCCCCCTCTCCCCACCACGGTGAGCACTGGGACACGGCCCCACCGAGCCTTCCATTCATCACCAACTCAGCCTGCGCTGCTTTACCGTCCCCACCTCGAACCCACAAGGCCAGCCTTAGAGATAGATCGGGGAGAGAGGTAATGGACACTTTACTGTTAGAACTGTACGGAACAAAACTCCTTCTATGTATAATGACAGGAGTCACCGCTTTGCCACCATTTTCTTTCCCCTGAACCAAGATAAAGAAAACTCAGTAGAAACGTCATAGTAAAGGCTCGTGAGCACCGTTCAAATCTTCCCCGCTAGTCGCCTTCCCTTCTCGTTAAAAGCGGGCTGCTGTGTGCGGCCTGGCAGGACCGTGTGACCGTCACTCCGCTCAGCGCTTGCACGTCCTTCTAGCATGGCAGCAACAGAAGGAACTCCAAAAGCCGCCTGCCTGTGCCCTCAACGGGACAAACGAGGAGACTGACACCCCACGAGGAGGGACTTGCCTGGGGGCGTGGCCAGCTGGCACTGGCACGGGGACTAGGAAGCCGGTCGGGACCCTCCCCACACGCGTCTCACCCAGTGCAGGGGGGGGGGGGCCCCGCAGGCTGCGGACCATGGGATGGTCTTGGGGGTCTGCCTCACACCTTCTCAATACAAGGCCAGCTGTGAGCAAAAGCTTGCCTTGGCCTCCTGACAGCGGCCTGAAGGCGAGGCCGGGGTTGGGGGGGGGGGGGTAAGGGGGGCGGAGGAGGGAGGACTCTCTTCTCCGGAAGCCAAGCAGCATGTGACCCCAGTGCCGTGCCCTCCAGCTCATGGCACTTACTCGAGGGCAGGCATGAGGTGTCCCAACTGCTGTCACCCTCAGTTCCAGCTCAGAGGCCAGCAGGTGGTCACAGAAGCCCCCCAACTAGTTGTTGGGTCAGTTGCCAGGAATCTGAGGTGTCGACAGGGAAAGACAAAGACCAGAAAATGATTTCTAGCACAGCTGGCCCAGAGCAGAGAGTAAGTGGCCAGCAACGCCTGGAAGATGTATGAATTGGGAACGAAACAGGAGGGATCGGTGACGTGCAGTGAGAAGATGTGGGAAGCCGGCAGCCAGTGGGGCTCGCCCTGCCCCACACGGCCCTCCCAGCCGCAGGGCCCCAACCCCGTATCATACAATTCGTTTCCGTTGTTCAGCACCCACAGATGGCTAACAACTTTCCCACCCATGAGCTCACTTGATCCTTACAGAAACTATGAGGGGCCTTCCGTGGCCATACATAAGGACTGGCTCAAGGTCACACAGCTAGTCAGTGGCAAATCCAAGACCTGGATCCATGTCTACCCATTTTAAGATCCAAGTCTTTCTCAAACCCTCATTATCCTTCCTGGAATTCAAGGTATAAGTGGAGGCTATTCCCACCTCCAAGCTCCTCCCCACGCAGAAAGCCTGAGGCCAGGAGCCCAGGCCAGGCCAGGCCATTGGGAACCACTTAGCCAGCCCACGGAGCTCCAGGCTGCAGGCAGCTCTGGGCCAGCACATCTCCCAGCGCCAGGGCGTGGGTGGTGCTGAAGCAGCCCCCCTCTCTGCCGCGCCTCATCCCAACTCAGGACCCCCAGAGTCACCGAGTTTGTGGAGCGCGTGGTCTGCCCTGCTTCAGGGACTCTGCATAGGGGCTACCGAGGGCGCTAAGACAGCCCTGCCCCCTTACTGCCCGGTGTGAATTCGTAAAGGCGCCCTGTGCAGGGGTGGTGAGAGAATGTCCCTGTTTGGAAGGCGCAGGAGGTGGAAGGAGGAGACCGGAAGCAGAGCGAGCATGGATTCCTCACGTTTCAGCGGCTCTTTCTGGGGTGACTCTGGTACCTGTGTAGCTGGTAGAGGGAGAGGGCAGGCGGGCAGAGGGCCAGAGATGAGAACTAGACTCCACCACTTAGCCCCATTCTTCTCCTGCATCCCTGCCGGCACCCTTGGGAAGGGCCATGGGCTCCGCAGAGGCTGCGCCCAGAACCCCTGAGGACAGCCCCCTGGTCAGAGGGCCGCTGCAGCTGCTCAGGCCTCTCTGGGGTGATTTCCTTATCCACCCAGAACCCAACGCTGCTGCCTGCTGGGCCCCCTTGTTTCACCGGGAGGGAAGCCTTAGATCAGCTCGGACTCACCAGGACAATTCTTTGTCAGCCCTCAGCACAGAGTCTCAGAAGTGGCTTTTCGGGGTCCGGATCCCCCCACAGGGGCTTAGGCAACAGCCTCCCCTTGTGCTCCGGACCCCCAAGTCCCCTCCTGCTGAGCCCCGCCCTGCTAGTTCCCCCAAACTGCTTCTCTTCTCTCTCTCTCTCTGCCACACGTGCACACCTCCCCCCCCACCCCCCAAGCCCCTGCCCCTTGAGTGGGCAGACATAAGCCAGGTAACAGGCACAAAGGAATCAGGTTTTAGAGTAAGTTACACAGGGGACGTGGGGACCCCGGAATCTCCCAGGGGCTGCCAATCGGCACTGTGGTGGCCTCCTTGGGGAAGAGGGACTCCTGACGAACCCCGGAACGCTGGCCAGGCCTCCCTCTAAGAAGACGACCGAAGGCTGAGTGCGGGAGCCTCCGTTCTCACTCCATCTGTTCCCGCTGGGCTGCTGGGCGCTAGCCACGCACTCTCCGCCCGGGTGTGGCTGGGCCCAGAGGCTCAGTGTGCGTGGCTCAGAGGCTCTCTTCCCCGTTGCTCTCCTCAGGCAGCTTACGCTCTGAGAACAGCCCCTCAGAGGGAACGGCGAGAAAGCATGCATGGTGCACCCAGCCATGAGCCCCTCACACCGGCTGGAGAAGAGGCAATCCAGCCTCGGCCGAATCGGAGTCCTGGCGGCTTCCTCATTATGGGGCCTGGATGCACCGGCCTTTCTCCTGCAGGGACCGCGCAGGTGAGGTGCCTGCTGGGGGGGTTCAGCTGCTCTTTTCCTTCAGAGCCTATGTGGCCCCGCCCTGCTCCCCCAACCTCCCTCTGTTTATGTTTATGTTTGGATCGATGTGCTGTGTCTGCCAGCTCAGGAGCATTTGTGCCCAATATGCTCGCTGCTCGCTTTGGGGGCCAGAGAGTGTGGCTGACTAGAGCTCCCCCAGGGCCAGGGCCCCAAGGCAGGGGCTACTGGGGTTACGGGGACCTCAAGTCTAGGGCTGGGGTGGGACGGGCATTGGGAATTGGGTTGGAGATCTTGATGAGGAGCAGAGCTGTTACTTGGAGGGAGAGTCACGGGAAAAACCAGGCTGCTGTGCCATCAGCTGCAGCTGCCTGTGGGGAAGGGGGCACCGAGACACGGACCCATCTGGGGTCTTCCCACTGCACCCCAGAACGTGCTGGTCTCCCCATCTGCACAAGAAGCTCTTTTCTCCTATCTCTTCATCCATGGGTCAGCGGATGTAGGTATTTTTCTCTTTTCTGCATCCAGTGTGGAAAGAGAGTGGGTCCAGTTGCTGAGTAGAGGAGCTGGGGACTGAGAAATGAAAAAAAAGAGACAAGACACAAAATAGAAGGAAAAAGCTGGGAGCCGGGTGGGACCTCTGTTCTCTCTGATGGAGGGACAGGGATCCAGAGCCAATCCAGCAAGTTTATTAAAATAAATATCTCCAAATACCAGGAAGTTTTACCAAAAGTTAGGATCAAAGGAGTTTATTTGCATTCTTGAGTAGTATTTCTGGTGCTTGACTGGATTTACATATCAAATACCCATTACCTGACACCTGGGCAAAGCTAAGAGTCAGTGCTGATAACACATCTGCCTTTTTGATACACTTTTTGGTAAATGTGTATCCAAGACTCGGCTTTGCCTGTCGTCCAGGGTTCAGCTGACAATAATTAAAGAATGCCCATGTGCCTTCCCAGGCGCTGTCTACCAGGGGAGGCTTACAATAATATGGGAATGTGCTTTAAAACCTGTGAAATGGCCGGGACCGGTTTGGCTCAATGGATAGAGCGTCGGCTTGGGGACTGAAGGGTCCCGGGTTCGATTCCGGTCAAGGGCATGTGCCTTGGTTGCGGGCATATCCCCAGTAGGGGGTGTGCAAGAGGCAGCTGATTGATGACTCTCTCTCATCGATGTTTCTAACTCTCTATCTCTCTCTCTCCCTTTCTCTCTGTATAAAAATCAATAAAATATATTAAAAAAAAACAAAAAAAAAAACAAACCTGTGAAATGACAATGGAGTGAATGCCAGCTAGGGTTCCTATTGCCACCCCTGAGGACTTGTGAGTGTGGTCCTGACAGCATGGTTCTCCCCTTAGCAGCTGACACAGCCCGGCCAGCAGCCACGGTCATAGAGCGGGCCTCAGCTGCGCAGGCAAGTTCAGCGTCTGGACAAGTTTAGTTTCTGGACAAGCTCAGCGTCTGGGCAGTGCAGCTGTGGGACGGGTCTGGACCGCTCACCAGCAGCTCCGTGGGCGTGGGTCCCTCCCAGCTGCCAGGGCTCCCACCCGTCCTCCCCCTCCACCCCAGAGGAATCTGAATCACTCTGGCAGTCTCACTTTTGCACATTTCACCCAACACAAAATTCAGCCCGAAGGTGGAGGGCTGCAGGCAGAGGGGAACTGCTTCTTCTTCGCTCCCTTAAACTTTTTTTTTTGGCTTTTTCAGCTCCAGATCTTGCATGGCCCTGACTGTCCACTCAAGGGGACCTCAGCGGGCTCCCTGGGAGTGGTGTGAGGCATTCCTATAAGCCACTCCATTAATTCCAGCACATTCTAGCACATGATCCAGCAAGGTGGGGGGTGTCGGGGGGAGTCAGGGCCCCAGCTCTGCAGTGACTCACTGCACCCAAGCTTTGGTCTTCCAGGGCTCCATTCTAGACCTTTCCCGGAGTCTCTTCTTCGGCTCTGATGTTCTAGGCTTTAAGAATACTGGGGACCCAGCCATAAAACATCAACTTCGTGAAGAGTGATCTAGTCAGAGTTACCCATGGAAGCCCCAAGTGGGCAGGGTCCAGAGGAAGTTTGTTTTCCTAGACCCCGCTCCTGAGCCCTGTGCTGACGCCTGCCACTGGGTCCACCCCGGCCACTGCCTCCTGCTGGCCAGGCTCCTCTCCACACGCTGGCACCCACCACACAGCTGTCCCGCACCCACTGCTTCGCCACGCGGAACGTCCTCGGGGGAGCCGGGCTCAGCCACGCCTTCTTCACAGCACCGTTGCCTCCCCACATCTGGCTGCTCATTTCTCCGCACACTTCTCGGTCGTCTAGTGCAAAGCTGCTCAAACAGCCAGGGCTGAGTATCTGATCACCCAAGTGGCAGGGAAGCCAGCCATCTCCTGTCTCCTCCTGCTGTCTGTTCCCACCCCCAGCACCAGGCCCTGGACCCCTGTCCCCAGCAACCCTCTGGGCCCTCTCACACCCACCCCACACCGCGTCCATCCAGCTGCGAGGGAAGCTCTGATTCTGCATGAAAGGTGTGGCCACCAGGTGAGCAGGACGAAGGTTTCTGTAGGGGACACGCAATGACAAAGGACATATGTGACAGGCTTTCTTGGGGAACAGAGAGGCCAGTGGCCTCAGGGGCAAGCCCATGGCTTGAGCTGGGTGAGAGCAGGGGGATGGGAAGGGGATCCATGCCTGGCTCAGCAGAGAGCCCTGGTGGGAAGAGCATCGGGGGGACAGACGCAGGCTTTGGGTTAGCACAGGGTAGTGGTCACGGGCTGGGACCCCCGGAAGGGCATGACCAGATGGAGCAACTGCCCTGCCTGCGAGGCAGCAAGGCTCTACCGCTGCTTCCTGGAGCTGCCCTCTGGCCCAAGCGAGGGCTGGACGGAGGGTCAGCCAGAGCAGAGTCCCTTCTTCCTTCTCTGAGCCCTGACATCACCATGGCAACAAAACTCCCCTGGGATGGCTGGGGGCCAGGCAGTGTGAGCTGGGGGCTGGGAGCTCAGTGAGCTCAGGTTGGAGCTGACCCAGACGTGGTGATGGCAGGCCTGAGGAGAGACGGATGAAGAGGGCCAATGGCCCTGTGGGTGGTGGGGCCCCAGGTGGCGGGTGGGAGCCACACCTCCCTGCTCTGACCCCAGTGCCCAGGACACCACGGCTGGCGCCACATCCCCAGTCCATAGGGGCAGCGGGGTCCTCTCTCCGAACCAGCCTGGCCACACCGGCCCCACACCTGGCGGAGGTGGTGCTTCTTTAATGACTAAAACATTCCAGCTCTCCGGGCCCTGGTTTCTAAGATGACTACGAAGAGAACAGCGGCCGTTCCAAACCAGCCCGCGGCCACGTGCAGCCTATTCCTGGCAGCAGCTGCGCCCGCTGTGCGCCCGACAGGGCCATTCAGAAGTTTGTCACTGGAGACAGGAGAGGCCGCAGCCGTCGGGGCATCTCTGAAAGCCGGCCTGCTTCCCGGCTGCACATGGGCAAGGGCTGTGTGCGCTGGGCCCTCCCCCAGGGGTCAGGACTGCTCTCCTGAGGCCGGAAGGACCCAACACCCCACCCGTCACCTCCAGCACCCCACCCGTCACCTCCAACACCCACCCATCACCTCCAACACCCCACCCCACCCATCACCTCCAACACCCCACCCGTCACCTCCAACACCCACCCATCACCTCCAACACCCACCCGTCACCTCCAACACCCACCCATCACCTCCAACACCCCACCCCACCCATCACCTCCAACACCCACCCGTCACCTCCAACACCCACCCATCACCTCCAGCACCCCACCCGTCACCTCCAACACCCACCCATCACCTCCAACACCCCACCCCACCCATCACCTCCAACACCCCACCCGTCACCTCCAGCACCCCACCCGTCACTTCCAACACCCACCCATCACCTCCAACACCCCACCCCACCCATCACCTCCAGCACCCCACCCGTCACTTCCAACACACACCCGTCACCTCCAACACCCCACCCCACCCATCACCTCCAGCACCCCACCCGTCACCTCCAGCACCCCACCCGTCACCTCCAACACCCACCCATCACCTCCAACACCCCACCCCACCCGTCACCTCCAACACCCCACCCATCACCTCCAACACCCACCCATCACCTCCAACACCCACCCATCACCTCCAACACCCCACCCCCACCCGTCACCTCCAACACCCCACCCACCATCACCTCCAACACCCCACCCCACCCGTCACCTCCAACACCCACCCATCACCTCCAACACCCCACCCCACCCGTCACCTCCAACACCCACCCGTCACCTCCAACACCCACCCATCACCTCCAACACCCCACCCGTCACCTCCAGCACCCCACCCGTCACCTCCAACACCCCACCCCACCCATCACCTCCAACACCCCACCCGTCACCTCCAACACCCACCCATCACCTCCAACACCCCACCCCACCCATCACCTCCAACACCCACCCATCACCTCCAACACCCCACCCCACCCGTCACCTCCAACACCCACCCGTCACCTCCAACACCCCACCCCACCCATCACCTCCAACACCCCACCCCACCCATCACCTCCAACACCCCACCCGTCACCTCCAGCACCCCACCCGTCACCTCCAACACCCCACCCCACCCATCACCTCCAGCACCCCACCCGTCACCTCCAGCACCCCACCCGTCACCTCCAACACCCACCCGTCACCTCCAACACCCACCCATCACCTCCAACCCCCCACCCCACCCATCACCTCCAACACCCCACCCGTCACCTCCAGCACCCCACCCGTCACCTCCAACACCCACCCGTCACCTCCAACACCCACCCATCACCTCCAGCACCCCACCCCCACCCATCACCTCCAACACCCCACCCGTCACCTCCAACTCCCCACCCCCACCCATCACCTCCAACACCCCACCCCACCCGTCACACCCGCGGGTGCTGCCCCAGCGCCGCCACCACAGCCCGCGGGAGGAGCCACGTCCTGAGGACTGAAGGAAGTTCTCTGGGGGAAGTAAATGGAAATCATACTTTTAATAAATGGAAGGCCGGTTACATACCATCGCGTTACGAGGGGGTATGTTTTAATGTAAAAGATGGTTTGCCAAGCATTCCAGGTTTATTTGAGTTAAAAATAAGATCAGACCTTTGAAGACATGATTTGAGGGCCAGAGAGCCCGCTGCCCTGGAGGTGTGAGCCCTGGGCACCTTCTCGGGGCCCAGAGCTCAGCCCGCTTTCCCTGCGGCCTGGCAGGGGAGAACTCGCAGGGGAGGAGGCCCTTCTCTGCGGTGGGAGGCCGGTGGGCTGTCCAGCGGGATCCCGCCTCAGTGGAGTGACCTCGGGCCAGCAACGCCCTCCCAGGCCAGGTCAGAGGTTAGGCATCGCTGGGAGTGGGAAGGGAGTTTCCGTCACTCTAAGTCCCCGCCCTCCTCACCTCACCTCCTCTGGCTGCTCCCTCCCAGCCAACCCCGACGGGGCGCAGATTATCTTCATTCTCCTACTCTCAATCCTCCAGCTGAGTCTCAGCTTGAATGAATGGCCCCTCACTTGTTCACATTTCTTGTTCTGCAGTCTGACTTTGGTGGAGGTGGTGATGAGCTGCCTGTCCCTGCAAGCTTTCCTTTCGGCTTTCCCTGGCGTAACTGGCTGCAGGGGAGCTGGGGCAGGGAGGGGCGCCTACAGGTCACATGAAGCAGCGAGGGCACTAAGAGGGAGGGATTGGAGAAGGGGGAGGGATTGAAGAAGGGGGTGGGATTGGAGAAGGGGGTCTCTGCAGTTGAACCAGGCCTCCCTGCCAGGGGCCAGGGATGGCCCCCCAGCACCACTTGCTAATCACATAATGCCAAGTGCTTCCCAGATCCACCTTCCGAGAAGCAGAATCCATTTGTCCTTTGCCCAGAGCCACAACTCAGCTGGGACTGTCTCAGCTGGGACCAGACACGGGACTCGTAACTGTGTCTCTCTGGGGCAGGACATGTCTTTACAGGGAACCACGAGCCGGCACAGCTGCGGCTGGCGGCTCTGCAGCATCGTCACTATTTGAACAGATGCTGTTACAGAAAACCGGAATAAATCAAGCAATGCTCGGAGAGTTTGGAGTTACATTTATTACACGCGGGCCCAGAGGAAAATGTCTCTCAAATTCTGGGCCCCAACATGGAGGAATTTTCCCTATTTATATGTTTTTAGCTTCTTTGTCTTCCAAATATGAGGTGTTTCCTCCCCCCGTTTGCAAGTTCTTAAAGAGCCCCTATGTGCTGGGGCCTTGAGACCTTAACCAAAGGCCAGCACTGATAATTTCATCTGGGGAAGGTTTAATGGCCTCTCTGAAGTGGGAGTAGTCTTATCTTCCTTTTTAAGCAAGCATTCACAGAAGCCAAATAGCAGGGTTAAAATTTCAAACAGCAGTTTTTGTATAAGGTGGATGCCTCAATGCATCCTGAGCACTTAGCACCGCCAGGCACTGCCCAGGCCAGAGTGTACCAGCCTCTGCCACTGTGTGCCCCGCACACAGCCCCTGGCGTCTGGCAGGCTCCTGTCTGAGGGGCGGGAGAAGGAGTGTGTAAGACCAGAGCTGTATGGTGGACCAAGCAGAGGCCAGAATCACCCTGCCCCCGCCACTCAATGCAGAGGAGGGAACTGGGACAGGGAGGAGGCATGGCCAAGGCTCCAGGCTGAGGTGCTGGGCGTGGCCTCATCTGTCCGTCATCATTTCAGGGAGGGGCCATCAGGTTTCCCCTGGGGTTGGAGAGGAAAGGGGAGCCCTGAGCTCCTGATTCTGCAATTCTTCTGCTCTTGCATCTCCTCCCTTCTCCCCTTTCTCTATGGACATTAGCTGGGGCTGGACATGCCCTCTGTCCTCCCCAGCTGATGTCCATAGACACCCAGCCCTCCAGCCGAGGAGCCGGGGCCTGCCGAGCCCTCTGAGCCAGATGGGTGGCTCCCCGGTGTCTCGGGCTTCGCTGTCAGCTCTGGGGCCACTGTCACCACGTGTTGGTAAATGAGTTTTGAACTCGGGGGACGGGGGGGGGGAAAGGGGGTTGGGGGCTTTGACTAAAATACCCTGCCTGACGCTTACACAAGACATCTGCGCTGGCCTCCTGCCCGTCAGCTCACGTGGGATGTAAGCAGAGATCTTTCCAGGACACCAACAGCCTCTTTCTCCGCCACAAATTGTGCTGTGGCCGCAGAGGCAGTTCCCTGAGTGTGACAGACACCGTGTGTTCCAGGCCAGCCCACATTCTGTGCTCCGCTCCCTGAAGCAGCCTCTCTCCTTCCCCCGAGGCAGGCCTGCCCTGTTCCCCAGCACCTCCTGCCTCATCACCGCCCTGGTCCAGCCGCACGTGTGTGTGTGTATGTGTGTGTGTGTATGTGTGTGTGTGTATGTGTGTGTGTATGTGTGTGTGTATGTGTGTGTATGTGTGTGTGTGTGTATGTGTGTGTGTGTATGTGTGTGTGTGTGTATGTGTGTGTGTGTATGTGTGTGTGTGTGTGGGGGGGGGAGCCCAGGTCTGTGCCCAGCTGGCTGCAGCGGTGCCACGGGGGCTCTGGAGACGCTCGCCCGCCCCACCGCCCAGGGGTGAGGGTGAGAGTGCAGGGCTGCGCCCAGCTCGCTGTCCGGTCCCCGTGGTGGGCGGTGGGCTCGGGAGGGGAAGCTGGCCCCTCCTCACACCCCCAGAGGGGCAGAGAGAAACTGCCTCAGGAACAGTTGTCTCTAATTGTTACCAAACTTTTGCAAAACAAGAAACAACAAAGAAATAAAAGCAGTAGATAATTAAGCACATAACCGTACACACCACTTGTTAATTAAGCTTTTACTCCTGGAACCTGACAGAATCTGCTCAGAAGGTGATAGCGGCGGGGCTGTGGCATATGGCGGGCCATCTGCACCGCGAGAGCTCTGCGGTGGCACCTCCCGGCCTGCGAAAGGGAGACGCCGATGCCCTCCTCACTTGCAGCTGTGGCCGTGGCAAACGGAGGCGGGGGGCGGGGGGGGGGGCTGCGAGGGGCAAAGGAGGCCTCCATTGTCCTCAGCAGTGACTTGCTCCGCGGAGAGATCCTCTTCATTCTGTGCAGAAAGGGAGAGGACACAATGCCAGGCAGAGCCACCGGGCTGCGCCATGGCGCCTGCTCAGGCCGGCCTGTGTGCCCCGCCTGCCTGTGCGCGGGGCAGGCTAGGGGCCCTCTGGGGCCCCCTCTGGCTGTCTGTCTGTCTGAGAGCAGTTCCTAAGGCACAGGCTGCCAGGGGAGAGGCGGCCTGCCGGGCTGTGACCACTCCTCACTGAAAGGCTCATGCTCAGGGTGGGAGTCACAGGCCTGTGGGCAATCTTTTCTCTCTCTTTCTCCAAAATGGTGTCATTTAAAGTGCAACCCATAGAATCAGTAATGGGATGCTGGGATTCTCTGTGTGTGCAGAATCGGGACACCCCCGGTTTGTATTCCTAGAGCATCGTCACCCCCACCTGCCACGCTCAGGAGCTCGGCACCCGTGCGCGCGCGGCTGCAGGCAGGCTGGGCTCTGACGCCCTGACTTCAGGGGGGTGGAGTGCCTGGCCCCGTCTCTGCCAGGGGCTAGGGGACACCCCTCCTGCCGACATCTCTCCTCAGACCCAAGGTAGGGAGAGACAGGCCCTGAGAGGGAGCAGAGGGTGCAAGCGGGGACGGTCTCCCCTGGCAGCCACGCCTCCATCGGGGCCTCGGGTCTCAGTGGCCTCTCGGATCCCACTCCCCCACCGTAAGCGGAGATGAACGGCCTCCCTGGCTGATTGCCTCCCCGGCCGCGCTGGGTTGATGTAAGCCCCGGTAGGATGATGCAAAAAGTCTATGAAACAGTGGGAGGTCCACTTATGGGAGGAATTATTGTTATTAATAAGCCTTTAGCCCATGAGCTCGCACCCCTTGTCAGGCAAGCCGGCCTCCCCCCCCCCCCCCCCCCCCGTCCTCTGGCAGCGCTCGCCCCTCCATTCTAAGGGCCTTTCCGGTTCTGCTTTCATGCTCTCAGGGTCTGGCACGAGGGGCTCCGCACAAACTGGCCACTGGAAGGGGAATTGGGGCTCCTGGGGGTCAAGAGGTGGTGGCCCCCTGGAGACGGGTTGTTGGGGACCCAGCAGGGCTCGCTGCCCGGCCTCTGCCTCCGGGCTCGCTCCTCTCCACCCCCTTTCTCCTCAGGACAGGGCACCCCTGGAGATGGGGCTCCCCTTGGCCTGTCAGTGAGGCCACACAGTACCAAGCATGGTGACCTGGGTCAGAGGGAACGCCCTCTCCCCCTAGTTTAGAACCCGCCTGCCCGAACCCAGGCCAGGCCCCCAGCCTTTCTCCTCTGGAGCCAGAAGCAGGGATCCCCTCCCTGCGGGAGCTGCACATGGGCTTCCAGGCCACGGTGCCCTCCCGCCCCTTCCCCTGGGCGAGGAATCCCGCTCCGGCCTCCCTCCTGCAGACCCTCCTCATCGGCAGCTGCTGCTCATGGCAAATGGAGGCGGGGGGGGGGGGGGAGGGCTGTGCAGGGGCAAAGGAGGCCTCTGTCGTCCTCAGCAGTGACTTGCTCCCTCCACAGTGTCATAGTGTTCCAAGAAATCCCTTGTTGGGCCCAGGGACGGCTGCCTTCATTAGTCTCATCACCCCTGCCCCCTCTAGGCCTATCCAGCAGGTCCAGGGCCCTCTGGGTGCCGCCCAGCCCTTTCGCCAGTGCTTCAGAGCTCGGTTCTCCTGCCCATCATTTTACAGATGAGAAGCAGGCCCTGGGGGGTTGGGGCGTGGTTTCTGGGACAGAACCGAAAGTCTCCAGGGAGGGGCAGGCCTCTGCACTTCTAAGAAGGCAGTGCTAAGGGCCGGAGCACCTTTTAGACACGGTCCCTGCCCAGCCGGGAAGTCTTAGCGGAAACAATGTGGGGTTAGACTTGGTCTGGGCTGGAAGCTGAGAGGTGGGAAGTGAAGGCGGAAGAGCGGAGCGGAGGGAGCTCAGGGCCCGGCCCGGGCTGCAGACACGGCCTGTGGCCTTGAAGCTGAGCGGAGGAGAGCCCCGGGGGCCGCAGCCCTGCTCGGCTCGGCTGGGCCAGCTTTGCCAGCACAGCTGCCAGCGGAATCGAATTGGGCACAGACCCTGGGCTGAGGCCCGGGGCATGCACAGGAGCACCTCGGACCCTCTTGGGAGGGGCATGTCGGCTCCAAAGCTTGGCGCCTCTTGGCTGAGGGGTGGAGAGAGCAGCCCCTTTTGCGGTCTTTACTGTGAGGACCCCGGGTGGAGAGGTGAGAAAGTGAAGTGGGAGTGTGGGAGGAGGGGTGCATTCTGGGAAAGTGACGTCAAGCACGAGAGTAGGGGGGTCGACAGGTGAGGGGCACTGGCTCCAGGCTTGGGACCCTCTCTTCCTCCCACCTCACCTTTGCAAACAGTTTCAGATGTCCCCATAGGTGTCGGGGTGCCGGTGGGGGCGGGGGAGGGGGTTGGGATGGCAGACAGCAGCACAGAGTGCCCACCGGACCTCCCAGCACCCCAAGCCCACCCCATCTTGCACACAGGGTCCCCAGGGACATCTCCTCAGCCACCCAGCGTGGCCACCGCACCTGGCCCGGCACCAGGAGGCTCCGTTGGCCAGAACCCATTTGGAGCTGCCACAGGCGCAGCCAGGGCCACCCAGGGAGACGGCCCCACGGGAGCAGCACCCACTCTGCCGGTATGAGGTCATCCTCCCGCTGGGCACCTGCGGCTGCTCTGGGCGCCAGCTCTCCCCTGCCCACCTTCCCTCTCCTCCCGGCTCCAGAGGCCTCCAAGCCAGGCCTGAGGGGGAGGCCCGCTGCCTGCTCCCTCTGCCCTGCCAGCGGGAAGGGCTCTGAGCAGCAAGGGGCTCCTGGCCTCAGTGGAGCACCAGCCCCCTGGCCGGACCTTCTCAGCTTCTCCCACTCCCACCCGCCTCGCCCCACGGGGGCTTCTCGGAAGCTCCAGCGGAAGGAGCACATTAGCAGCCCTGCTGCCCCCCACTGAGCGCCCCCAGTGGACTAGAGCTGTGCAGCCCTGCTCATGCAGCCTCCCCACGTGCCACCCTCTCCGCACCCTTTCCCTGTGGGAGCTGCACGGGCACTTCCAGGCCGCAGTGCCCTCCCAGCCCCTTTCCGTGGGCGAGGAATCCTGCTCCGGCCTCCCTCCTGCAGACCTCCTCATCGGCAGCTGCTGCTCATGGCAAATGCAGGCAGGTGTGTGTGTGTGGGGGGGGGGGGGGGACTGCGCAGGGGCAAGGAGGTGAGGGGAACCCGTGCAGCGATGGAGAAGCGTCCCCGTGATGTTGGAGGTAACCTTCTCCAGGAACAAGCACACTCGCCCAGCCCCGGGATGCGGGAGGCCAATGAACCACGGGATGTGCAGTTAATCTCCAGAGATCTCGCTGGGAAATTACGATCGGTTGCCCGGGGTGCGGGCAGCCCGGGCCGTGTGCTGTAATCTGCGTGCTCTCTCTGCGGGAGGCCGCGGTGCCCAGGGGAGCGTGGCGCTTCCTCTGGTGTCTCCTGCAGGAAGAGCAGGCAGGGCGGGCGCCTGGGCAGATCCCAGCTCTGCTTCTCCCTGACCTGGTCTATACTCTTCGGGCATCTCCAGAGAAGTTCCCAGAGGGCCCCAGGAAATGCCCACCCCCCACCTGTGGTGAGACCCCACCTCTCTCCGCACCATCTCAGACAAGGAGGCATAAGCTTGTGCTCAAGAGTCTTCAAAGCCAGAGACTCATTTACCCCTCATCTGCCCTCCCCAGACTGTGGGCTCCTTCCGACCCCTCCCCTGCCCGGGCCAGCAGGGCAGGCTCGCCACCTTCCAGTGACCCACGATGCACCCTCCCTGCGGGTGGGGGATTCCCCAGGGTCCCAGCTGAATGCCATCTTGTTTAGGCGAAGGCGGTGTCCTCTTTCCAGCCTGGGCATGCCCACATCACCAAGGCCGCACGCTTGACTTCTGCCCCCGAGAGCACAGGCTCAGGGAGGGCATTGCGCTGGTTGTGGGGTGGAAGGGCACTGCTGGTTGGGTCATGGGCAGGGCCACTTCCTGTCACCGAAGACTGGGGCGGGGTCACCAGCCTTAGAAGAAGGGATGGCTGGCGGCTCAGAAGGCCTGGGCCTGGGCACTGGTTCCAAGCTGCAATCTCACGAGGGACCCATCTCTAAAAGCAGATGCCACTGCCCCTTAGATGGAGAAATAGCACATAACTCCCTTCAGCAGGCGAGAAAGGAACTAGGAAACCCCCTGGCAAGTGGAATGAGGAAACTCAGACCAACGGCTGGACAAATGGCCGAAAGGCTGAGTAATTAACAGCCAGCTGATAAATTATAAACTTTCCCCCGAAACAAAGATACTTCAGAGCAGTGGTCTACACCTCTCCCCCCCCCCCCCCCCCGCCCCCAGCCAAGATACCTGAGAGCAGAGGTTTATAGGATAGGTGTATCCTGCTAACCAAAACCTAAGAGCAGGCGATTTAAATCACCTTAGTCAGGAAGAGAGATAACAAAAAGCAACCTAAAACCAAAGCCAGAGTAATCCAAGGTAAAGACAAACTAACCAGAGAGTGACCCCTGACCCCACTCTGCACTCATTTTGGCAGATGAGTACCCTGGAGGATGCACCGGAAATCTAAAGCATAGTCTGTTGAGACCTGCCCTGGGCCCCCTAGAATTCCCACCCATAGGAAATGGACAAACCCTCGGATAAAGGGTGCCTGGCGGACTTTGGATTTCTTCATCCTGAGCTTCAGTAAACTTACTCTCACCCTCACCTGGGCTGAGTCTCCAACGGCTTCCTGCTGGCCCGGGACTCGGGCTGGGACCCGTCCTGGTGTCAAGACCAGAGCGTCAGGTGGCACGCTTCGGCGCGTTCTCCCTGTAGGTGGGTCACGTGGGGATGGGAGCCTAACTGGGCGCTCGTGGCTGGAGTCAGACTGGAGGGAGGTGGGTGCGGCTGCACGTGTGTAGTTCTTTACTGAGAAAATGTTGACACAAACAGAACAGCTGGGGAGGGGCTTTGGTGAAGAGGCAGAGGGAACCTGCGGCCACAGCGGGCTGTTTGCCTTCTTAGCTGCCCAGCGTCTGACTGAACCTCTTCTGCCTGGAGGCCGCCCCCAGTAAGAAGCAGAAAGCCTAGCCGAAGCCGGTATGGCTCAGTGGTAGAGCGTCCGTCTGCAGACTGAAAGGTCCCAGGTTCAATTTCGGTCAAGGGCATGTACATTGGCTGCGGGCACATCCTGGTGGGGGGTGTGCAAGAGGCAGCTGGTGGATGTTTCTCTCTCATTGACGTTTCTAGCCCTCTATCTCTCTCCCTTCCTTCTCTCTGTAAAATATCAATAAAAAATATATTTAAAAAAAAGCAGAAAGCCTGCCTCCTGTTACAGAATAGCAGGTGTCAGATGTTCACCTTTCCAAGCTCCTTTTCCCCTTCCTCTACCCCTCCCCTCCCCTTCCCCTCCCCTCTCCTCCCCTTCCCCCTTCCTTCCTCCCTCCCCCTCCCTTCCCCCCTCCCCTCTCCCCCCTCCCCTCTTTCCTTTACTTTCTGTTCTTTTCTTTTTTTCTACATCAAGTACAACTGCCCTTCGGACTGAGCTGCAAAGAGCTGTTTAACGGCGTCCGCAGAAGGCGGGCCCAGTAGACGCCATAGCCAGGCTGATGTCTTGCTCAGTCGCCCTGAGCACGAGCTTCAGCGTCTCTGGCGTCCGGCAGGCTTCTCGCGCTGGCGGTTTGGCCAGAGCAGCGCCTCTTTCACACTCCGGAGGCGGGAGGCCTGAGCACAGCTCCTGGTTGACTTGCAGTTGGAACGCAGGAGCTGCTTCCCTGCCTTGAGCTGGCAGCCTCGCCCGCCGGTGTGAAGCGCTCACAGGAGCCACAGGAGCGAGGCGTCCCTGCCACCTCACCCTGAAGCCTTTAGGAAGGGGAACGCGGATGGACCTGTGTCCCGGGAGACTACGTTCTAGCTCCACAAGTTGCTCCATCTTGTGGCCGGTTCCAGGAAATAGACTCGCGTGAAACGGACCTCCCTGGACGAAGGCCCCCGTCACATCTGAGTCATCTCAGCCAAGAGGCACTGAGCCAGCCTGCGCCATGAACGCAGCCGGCTGGCCCACAGGACGCGTTCCCCAGCTCTGGTGGGCTGTGGGGTAGACTGGCTCCCACGCCTCTCCCCGCAGCCCAGGGGCCAGCTTCCCTCGGGTCCGGGATGTGTCCAGGCCAGCAGTTGGGGGTGCTGGCCGGACGGTCATTGAATCCCTTCTAGAGGGTTTTGCTGTGGTTTCCTTACAAGGAGTTGCCAGTCCTATTTCTCCTGTCTGGTAAGGTGACCCCTTTAAGACCCCTGGGGCCACTTTGCCCTCAGCATGGGGAAGGCTCCCATCAGGTTTGACGAGGTCCTAGAGAGCAGGTCACCTGGGATACTTGAGGGAAGACAGCAGGACAGTCGCTGGCGTGCGGCTGCTGCCCGCCCACAGCTCTGAGCAGCTCTGGCTGTGTTCCCCATGCGGGGCCAACTCCACCTGGCTCCAGTGTGAGTCCTGTGTCCTCCACCCCTTCTCCTTGGCTGTGGTTCCAGCGCCCCAGGCCTCGCGCAGGTGCTGGGGATGGAGAAGCCTCCGTTCTGGTGACCGTGGCGGCCTGGCCATGCCCGTTTCCAAAGTCAGCTGGTTTTCCAAGAGCGTCTGGAGCTCCCAACCCCATGCCTGTCTGTCTGCTGTGACTCCCCAGAGCCCATGGGGCTTCGGACGCTGCTCTGGTCCACGGCGTCCAGGCCGCGTCCTCTGGCCCCTAGGAGGCTGAGCCTCCTGGGGGTGCCCTTTAATAAAAGCCATCCTGCTCAGACCCACTGGTGTCCTTCTCTGCGACCTGCGCGGTGACCCTTGGCACTGCACCTGTCTGCTGTTCAGAGCCCCACCTCTGGCGGGTGGCACAGCTTGGACGCGTCCTGAGCTGTCGGTGTGCCCCACCTGCCCCTCTGTCTGCCCAGGGAGAGAGATGGGAGCGGTGAATGCGTGAGAGTGTAGGGGGGACCCCACCCTGCCAGCCCGGGGGCCAGGATGGCTTCTTGGAGACGGTGGGCCAGAAGCCTGAGCAAACTAAATGGGCTGAGAGGACGGACATGTTATACCGACCCTGGTGCCTTGGGCAATAGAGGTAGGAATGGTCTTGGGATCAGGGATGTGGCCCTTGGGTCAGTGTCTCCCCCCCCCCCCCCCCCCCCCGGCTCCTGGCTCTGAGCGGACAGCAATGAGGAACAGAAAAGAGCCCTTGGCCACAATTGAACTGCTAAGATGCAGAAAAATTGTTTTGAATATTAAAATTACAGATCTAACGCTACTAGGAGCATGAGTCAGAGTTTGTGAAAGCATTACGGATATTGATTTATTCCCAGAGCCATCAAGACTCCTTGAAAATAATTGGAGTTGACATTTCCATTTCTGAAGCTAAATGTTGATATCACACAATGCAAAGCATATGCCTGGGATGGGCTGTGCTCTGGAAAGCATTAAAACTAACACCAACATCTACAGATCCCCTCAACCCCTCCCTCCCCCTCCCCCTCCCTGCTCCCAATCCTCTGCCCCTCCCCCCAGCTCCCCCCTCCCCCAACCCCCAGCTGCCAATGGACAGGCTCAAACTGCCAGCCAGCTCAGCCAGGTCCTGGCAGTGAGAGCTGCTGCATCTGCTCCTCTGGAGGAGGAAAGGAAGCTAGGGAAGAGGGGGAGAGAGGGGAGAGAGGGAGGGAGGGAGGGGAAGAGAAGGAGGGAGGAAGAGAGGCTGAAGGGGGAGCAAGGGGAAGGTGGCCACAGAGCTGCAGCCCTCACGCTGGCAGGAAGGCCCGTCTCCGCCTTTCTGGAGGCAGCCCATGCAAGAAAAGTGGTTTTGGATATTAAAATGATAGATCTAACGTTGTCAGGAGAGCCCAGGGCCAAGAGGCCTTCATTTGCTGATGGCTTTGCTGTCTTCTCTCTGGAAGCCACGCCTCAGCGTCATCTCATTCTCCAAGGCGGCTGCCCTGTTGTCTCTGCCCCCATTTCTCCGTCAGGCGCACCGGCCTATCACCTCTACAAAGCCCTGGAGCCGGAGGTGCTAAGATGGTGGTTTTAAAGCATCGGAGGCCCTGCCGGGTAGGTTAGGTGTCATTGTGGTACACAAAGGCTGTGGGTTCCATCCCCAGTCGGGGCATATATATTCATGCATATCAACCAATGAGTGCATAAATAAGTGGGACAACAAATCAATCTCTCTCTCTCTTTCTCTGCCCACTCTCTCTCTAAACAAAGAAAAACAAAAATAAAACAGCAAGATGACCCATTGGTGAGCAGTAAAATCAATTTCATGGGCTGTGAGAAGCATTACAAACAACAAACATCAGATGGAATATATTATATTAAAGTGTAGGCAGGCAGTGAAGCGTACGGTTCCAGGTATGGGTGAGTTATGTCCATGCACACATAGGCACTGTGTGATATTTATTTCACAACAATTGCAGTGTTCCTGTTGTAGGCAGGATTTTCCAGATTTCTACATTTCTTTTTTTAAAAATACATTTTTATTGATTTCAGAGGAGAGAGAGAGAGAAACATCAATGAGAAACATCATGCTGGGGATTGAGCCTGCAACCTGGGCATGTGCCCTGACCGGGAATTGAACAATGACCTTCTGGTTCATAGTCCGATGCTGAACCACTGAGCCATACCAGCTAGGCCAGATTTCTACATTTCTATATCAGTTTCTGATATTGGGTGAAAAAAAATCGGTATGTTCAACCCTATTATCCTTAATTTTAATTTTTATTCCAGAATGTGTTCCTGAGAAGTGAGATGGGATGGGGGAGGAGATAGAACCAGGTTAAACTACACTCACACATGCGCACACACTCAGATGCACACACACTCTCTCTCACACACAAATACAGGTACACACACCCCACAGGCTCTGACTCTGTGCTTTGCCTACATGTTCTCAGGATGCATTTACAGCCCTGCACCCCCGCTGCAGGACAAGTTAGACAAGTTAGTCAAAGGGACAATCTAGGTCGGGGCCTCGTGATCTTTCAAAGCCCAGGGACATGGAAGTCACCCACAGTAGGTTTTCTCTCGTTGCAAACTTCCATAGCAGCACGAGCTGAAGCAGGGGCTCCATGCTGCCGAAGAGCCAGCTCTTGAGGGTCCCCTTCCCAGAGGGCTGTGGGTGGAGTGAGCCATCACTGTGCAGGATTGTGCACATTTGGTCATTTTTTTCAACAAACCTCGAAGCATCTCCCACGTTCCATGCTCTGCGTTAGGGTTGCGGATTTTGAAACATTAGAGCCAAGTTCTGGTCTGAAATGGCCTCTCCTGGTGGGAGAGAGAGGCTAGGCAACTGGCAAGGCAGGGTCCTCGAAGTGCACGCCAAGGAGGGCAGGCCGGATTTGACCGGCTGAGGACAAGAAGCACATGGTGCTAAGGAAATATGGTAATCTCTATTTTATAAAACTGCTGTTTGAAATTCTCTGCTATTTTTAGATGGTTCCTTATTCTGTAAATTAACTTTGCTTTTTAGCTTGCTTGACTAATAGGGAAGATAAACTTAGCTGTCTGACCTTGCAGACTAGCCATCTAACGTAAGGGGCTGATACTCCCATGCTCTCAAGACAGGTGTTTTGGTTATCTGAATAGAACTGTGCTGTACTCAAGGTTACAGGCTTCCTGTAAGATATTAAGCACACATAGGGCTCTTTGAAAACTTGCAAAGGGACTGGAATCCCCATATTTAGCAGACAAAAGGCATTAGAAAATATAAAAAGGGAAAGCTTCCTCCATGCTTTTGCTCAGAATTTGAGAGACATATTCCTATGAGCCCTCTGGCATAATAAAGACTCCTAATTGATTTGCCTTGTTAAGGCATCTTATATTTAACTCGCTGACTTACAATATAACAATAACAGCCAGTGTGTAGCTATCAGGGGAGGCAGAGCAGAGACACGAGAAACAGGCCTGGGGACATCGCTGAGCTCCTGCAGCAAGCCCTGCCTGAGGCGTCTGGCCCTCTGAGCGTGTTCAATGCGTGACCCAGCGAGCCAGTCTGGGTGGATTTGTCAGTTGCCTTGGAAGGGAGACAACATGTGATCTCACCATTGGGTACCCAGGACTAAAGTCCTTTATGTGAAGAACGTACCGGGTCACCGGGGTTGGGTGGAAACAACCGAAGAACGGGAGATGGTCCTGGCTCACAGGGTCTCACAGCCTTTGGTGAGCCTTGGAGGGAAGAAGTGCCATTGGAAACACTTCTAAATGGAGAATTTTATCGCTAAACAGAGCAACGTGTAGATGATGAGGAAGCACTCCCCCTCTGACTCGGTCTAGCCCTTAAGCTAACGTTTGATGACAATGATGATTAACATTTTCTGAGCACTTAGTCTGAGTCAAGACTTGTGCTAAGTACAGACATGTATTAACGCCTATCGCCAACTTCACTACCCCTCCTGTGGGAGTCCCCATTATAATTTTTTATGTATATGAGGCACATGACAGAGGGGTGATGGCTCAAGGTCACTCAGCCTGCCCCTGGGTGTGGCCAGACTCGAGGCAGGAGCCTGGGACAGGACAAAGCCTGGTGTCTCTTCCCCCGCCCCCTTCTCTCTCACATGCTGACTGCTTCCACAAGGCTTCTAAAAGCGCATCAGCACCTTCACAACCTTGCTGTCAACAGACTTCCTTACAGTCTGTTGTGTTAAAAAAACAAACACCACAATATTGCTTATGTTAAAAAAAACAAAATACAGCTGAATAAATGTGAAGCTCTAATTGGCTTTATTAAATTATTCATGAATCAGGCAGCATCTCACCTGGCAAGAGGAGAGATTCTCTAAGGAGTTGTACAAAATGAAAGGTGGTTTTGTGTGTGTGTGTGTGTGTGTGTGTGTGTGTGTGTTTATAAAAAGAAGGCAAGAGAGTCAAAGTTGAAGGGAAGTAAGAGCTCAGGGTGACGATGGCTTCTCATAGGCTGAGTTGTGGTGTTTCCATCGGCTGGGCTTGTTGTTGGGTAAGAAGAAAATCTTCCTTCCTCCTGTCTGTCGGGATAGTAAAGGTCGGCACTGCCTTCTGGTTGGAGAGCCAAGGTGCATCTCTCCCTGTTCCGGGTAATTTTGATGAGCGGTAGGAAGTGAGCTCCCTCTATCTAGGCCTTCAAGAGGGTTCCTTTATTGATTTTTTAAAACTTCCCTTTTGACCAAGATATTTCTCTGAAAGCATCACTGACCAAGAGTCAGGGTTTCCAAGGGACGAGGTGCCAGGAAGGACCTCTCCTGGGGGTCATGTCCCGCATCAGAGGGAAACTGCACAGACCAAAACAGCGTGGGGCCACATGCGAGTAACAAGGGGAAGGTAGGAGGGGGAACGCTCAGGCATTCTTATCAATGTCAGGTGCTGAGATCACAGCAGGGTGCTGAGCTGGCATCACCTAGCAGGCATGTCACTGTCAGGCACTGCTGTGCTTACTCATTTAAGTAAGGGCATAGTTAGGCTTTTAACACATATCAGAAGAGGGTTTTCTAGCCCCAAATAGTAATCCTAAATGCCAGCAATGCTGAGTACGGCTGAAGAGGTTTCTGAATGAGAGGGGACAAATCCGATCTGTAACCATGGGACGCAGAGGTAGAGAGGCCACTGTCTTCCCAGGCCAGTGACAGAGTAAAGAAAAGAAAAAGAGCAGCTTGTTCTGTCATCTTGGGCAAAAGGGTCTACCTCTCTGTCAGATACCCTCTTCCTCATCCATTTCAAAGTCCTCCAGCATCTGCATAGAATCACATGTCGGGCCGAGCCCACTGTAGCTGTGAGATGTGTATCCAAGGCTCAGTACCTTGCTGGCCAGGAGTCCTTGGTAATGTCCCTTTCAATGGGGCTGTCTTCCTCTGATGACATCTCAGAAAACCCAGGCACCAGGCTCTAAACGGCGACCAACAGGATCCTTTGACTTGGCATCGGGGAAGTCTTCTCACCTGTTGATGGCAGGCTGGAGTGTAAGACATTAAAGACTTACAGCAGCTGGTCCTATTCGCGTGAGAGAGGGATCAGCAGAAGGCTGTGTGTACACTAGTGACATAGGTCATCCGCTAATGTCTCAAGTAGGTGAGTTTGTGTTTCCCAAAGAGGGTACCACAAACAGCAAGACCGAAAGCCATACAGAAGAGTCCAGCAGTTTGGACAAGTTTATAACTTAAGTTTGAGGATCTTGTTATCATTAGTTCTCTAGGCCTTGCCTGGTGACTGAGGGTGGCAGGTACAGCGATAGTTCCAGAAGTTTGCAAGGACTTCATTCAGGCTGGTGTGATTTGTTCAGTGACGTCAATGCGGAGACTGGGGAAGGCAGACCCCACATGCGCAACACATTCTCTAACAGTTTCTTTGCCACCTGAGGGCATCAGCCTTGAGACAGGGGAAGCTTCAACCCATCCGGTAAACACACAACAGCATGTCGCTGACCCATGCTGGTGGCCGTTGAATGAAATTAAGCTGCTCCTGTTCAAAAGGTCTGCAGGGAGGCTGTCTGAGGACGCTCAGGACAAAGTTTTTCCAGGATGATGGACCATTGCTTTAACAGTTCTGTAGAAGTCTCCCCACTGATGTCTATTCATAATCTGAGTCATCTTAAGTGCACTGGGGTGGGTGAAGAAATGCAAAACCAACAAATGGGGTTTGCCAGGTCTCATATGAGAGATTTGTGACACAGGAGACAAAACAGAGTCCAGCCAAATACAAGGGGGAGGTTTTAATCTTGTGCTCTGGGGTGAAATTTGCTGGTCTGAGGGTGGACCAGGGAAGTTTGCGCCAAAAGGGGGCGTAGGTACTTCTTTTATACAGCTGTTAGTGCGGGGAGGGCGGAGGGCATGAGAGATGTGAAATTTCCACCTAGGAAGGTGCCAGTTATCTCTGTCACCATCTACCTTGCAGATGCGTGCATTGGCTCTGGACTTCCCCCCGCTGCCTCGACCTAACACCATAGCCCTGACCGTTGGCCTAATATACAGCTATTGTTTACCCATCTTAATTTCTCTGACCCAGGGGTAGACTGATGCCATGTTACAAAGACATCAGGGTGACAAAGTGCCACTGAGACGGAATGTTTGGACTTGAACCCGGATTCTTTGTCAGCCAGAGTCGAAGAATGAATCCACAGACAGAAGATGGCATAGCAACGGTGGAGATTTATTGAAGAACAAGTACAGACTCCCACGTGGGGAGCAGGAAAGGGTCCCACTGAGTTCCTTTTCCCTATGGCTTATAAAGGCTGCGGATCCTGGTGCCTTGATATCACCTCTGATTGGTCACTATTTTCTGGGACTGGTTACTATAGTAACTCCTGAGCCCAAAGTCGAACCTCACATGGGACAAGTGAAGTTCTCCCCCTTCCTTCCTTATTGTTTTCCTGTTCCCTTTGGGTTTTCTTCTTCTTCTGGATGAAGGGCTTCCTTCTTTTTATTTTGTAAATATAGACCTTCTGCTGTTTCTACTCCCTCATTCTGTGGCAATGTACCTGTTACAGCTTTTCAGCTTCCCATTCTATGGAAATATACCTTCTGCTGCTCTGTTTCATTTTTTGAAAGAAAAGAGGCAAGTCCTGCTCTGGGGAAGCCTAGTTGTGTGTGGTGGGGTTGAAAGTGTGAGAGAGATTGCTAGAACGTCCCAGCAGCTGCCAAGAATTCTTAGTCTTTTTTATTTTTATTTTTTAATTCTGCCTGGCTTATTTTCTTTTAAGAGCTTCTGTAAGAGCAAGTAACGCTGCCTTGAGGTTCTGGGCATGAAGCTTTGATTGTCATCAGAGGTTGCTCCGCTGATCTGATCTGTAGCCCTGAACGCAAACTTGAGGCCATCAGCCGAACTAAGTGTTCTCTTTTTGATTGGAGGCTGAGATGCTGTGCCTTCCACTTCTCAGTCAGTGTTGAGAGTGGTTCTTTAGTTGATTTATAATCACAAAATATTCCATCAATCCTCTCTTCCTTGTGTTTGCAACTTTGCAAAGGTTTGGAAAGTTAATGGGGGTAAGTGCTTCATGGCCTCGGAGCCGGAGAGCTTTAAGGTAAGGAGATAATGCATCACCGTGCTGCTGTGGCAAGGCCCCCTTAGCTCCTATAAAAGCCTCTACCGAAGCTGCCCACGCCTGGAAGCAGGGATGCCTTAGAGAGGCCCTCATGAACAACGCCTTCATGGTTAGATAAGGTGTCATTTCTGTGAATGAGGAGATAAGTCTAATTTGAGCAATGAAAACCTTCCCAGTAGGCCCTACAGTTTCATGGTTTTCCGCAGCAAGTAAAGCATTAAGAATGATGGTATCTAGTCCCTTTGTAGACAGTCGTGAGGCAGCTTCCTTGAAATCAATGACTGGGTCAAAGTCAACTGTTGGTGGCTGAACTCCTGGCCTGGCTGTTGAGTACAGTGATTGAATCTCCTGCCACTTGAGGCATCGGGTTCTGCTGGCTTTCTAATCATATGGTACATTAAAGCCAATGCCCCTTTATGACGCTGATGATCATGTCTGCCTTTGGCTTGATCCCTGGTGGCGCCCAGCTCTGTGGTTCACCTTGGGTATTAGGAATTCCTCTATTGTCATGCACATATTCACCAAAGTGTTTCTAGGTATATTATATAATTGTGGGAACACTGAGAGGAGCAACACTGTGGCGATTGATATGCTTCCACCTGCTGTGAAAGGCAGAATGGTGTTTGGCCACCCTAGTGCAAGGGTTGACGTGCTGAGAGCCATTTCTTGAGGTGGCAAGCACACAATCTTATCATCCTGGTCCCTGATCTCCAAAGTTAACGCCATTGTGTCCAAGAATTCTTAATCTTGGAGGCTCTTCTTGCTCTCAGGGTTCGGCCACCAGAAACAGCTAGTGAGATTTGTTTATCTGCACTGTAGTTTTGACTCCATCTTTTAGAAATTTTGGTTTGCTCTTCCCTTGTTTATTGTGAGAATAAACCGTCTTTTCTGACAAAGAACAGTATAGACATCTTCTATTTTGGACTGGTGACTTGGCAGCTGCCATGTTGGCCACATGGCTTGCTACACCCCTGGGGGCTGCCATCTTGAAACAGCAAAGGCCAACCCTCCTTTAAATTAGCCAATTGGGAAAGACCGTGTGCCTGAGCTCCAATCAAGAATGAGGAACAGGTCACATGCCTTGTTAAGGCACTCTGCTTCAGAAGGAAACTTGCAAAGGTACAGAGTCAAGTTCAAACAGGAAAATTTCAGGGGGGTAGCATGTGTCCAGTCAGGGACAAGGCAAGCCAAGCAAAATAATTCCCTGAGGGGGCGTCTGCCAGTGATATTCTGGGTATTTGCGTTTCACATATTGGGAGTTTATGAATTATTTTCAATGCTCAATACACTGCTTGCAATAAGCCATGTGCCTCATTTTAAAATCTTATATATTATTCTTTATATGCTGAAATTATAATTGAAACTAAAGGTATACAAATTTTATATTATTCTCTATGTCATTTTACAGTGATTATTACTTATCAAGAACTTGTTGCATTTTTTATAGTTTTTTATAAAATCTATAAATATGCCACTTAAAAATTCTTGTCATTCATGGACAGCTTTATTCTGATGCATTTGTAGGTATATTATATGTTTAGAAAAATCCATGAAAAGGACTCTGACTTACTCTAACTTGCAGGCTTCTAAGCAGGTCATGTTTCTGAATTGGATGAAGATTTATAGAACTTCAAGGAATAACTGAATTCAAAAACTACTGACAAATAATCAGGATAAACAAAAATAACTATGGGACTAAATAAATTAAGGATAAGTATCCTTATGATTATGTTTAAAATATTCTTGACTTTAAATCTTTTGTTTCCCAAATATAAGGAAAAGTAAAGAGAAGACATTCTGCATTAGTAGGAACTAACAAATTGGTAACAGATTCATTTCACAGTGCGCTTCCAGGAGTCGAAGATTTCAAAGATCACGGCTTACAACCAGGAGATTTGGTGTGTTGGAAAAGACACCAAATAAAAGACTCTCCAAACTTGTTGGAGGGGACCTTACCAGGTATTGCTAACCATGTGTAGCTAAACTTAAAGGAGTTAGCTCATGGATTCACATTTCTCATTTTAAAAAAGGCACCTAACTGTGAATGGATATCTATTCCCATCTCCTATACCATCTCCGTCTGCAGCAGAGATCACAGATTTTTCAAGGACAAGAAGTCACTGACTACGAAGACAGACAGCTATCCCAAGACGATGTCAACAAGGCCTGTATGCTCACAATCTGATATTGCTTGAATATTGTTTTTATATCATCTGATTATTATTGATTGAATCTACATAAAATTATTTTCGTATTATTATTATCCTCCTTAGGGTTTTCTAGTGGAAACAATATCTGCCTCCCCAGACCTCCCTTAATAGATATGAAAAATTTAACTTGGATACCTGCTAGTCTTTCCTACCTACTACACAATGATGTTCTGATTATCAGGTATGATAGTGAAATCAATGCTTTGTTAGTCACACATTGGTCTTCTCCTACTATCAATATAAGCTTTGTTGTTGTTTTCTTCCTGGCTACATCTACTATCAAGGACCCACTTTAAACAAATACCACCAAGAATACCTTCCTGATAATTTCACTGGTAGAATTGTATATGGATCTAACCTGGTTGGATATTGTATAGCTATAGAGATGGGTGATGAGCAGCTAAGACAAACACCTGGATATGATGGCCAAAGGCTTGCAGCAGCCTGTCCTATCTGTCATAGCATGTCATGTCCTCGGACTCACCAGCCATGCTCTTGTGTCTGGATGTCTATGAAACAAGAAATAAATCAATGGGTTCACATTTCAGAAATTATTGGGATCATCTGGTGGGTAGATATGTTTATAATTACTCCACCTTCCTTGTGTCCTGGATGTTTGTGGGAAGCCCTATGGAATACTCAAACTCTAGCTTAGGGGTGTCGAACTCAATCAGAGAAGGGGCCAAAATCTAAAATCCAGCCTAAATCGCGGGCCGAATGGTTTACTGAACAGTCATAAACTGTCATTGTGATGGAAACGCAGCGGAGTGCAGTGATGACAGTGCGGTGCGGGCCACATTGCAAGGCCTGGCGGGACGGATTTGGCCTGCGGGCCTTGTGTTTGACACATGTGCTCTAGCTCATTTGAGGGTCACCTTCACCCATTAAACTATAGCATGGGAAACACAACATTTTGGGTCTACTCAGTCTACCCTAACTGCTCCCAAGCCATAGCTACCCAATGGCAACAACATTCCTGGTGGATCCAACAACATTGGCCCCTAAAAGAAGCAAAACAGGAATTCTTGGAGGAGTAGGGGCTGGCCTTGATGTCCTGGGACAAGCTGAACTTGCAGCTAATGAAGAACGTCATTCATTAGAAAAAGGATTTTATCTCAAATAGATCATACAGAGGGAATGCTGTTTCAGGAAGAAGGAAAAAGGGTGGGAAGCAGCATGGAAAGACAATAAAGTCTTAATTTCATGGATAGAATAGACTTGGCAGACTACAGAAACTCATGCACAAACCCAATAATGGAACGTGCCTTGCCCTAACTCAACTGGGCCTGTTGTCTATGCTAATGCAAATGGAATCTGAAGTGGCTGTGAAACAATGGCCAACTATAATGGCTGCAGGAGCCCAGGCCAGACACTTATGAGACTCAAATGGTTCCCCAGGCATTTAGAAATTTTTGGATCGGAAATGCGATCTACGAAGTTGTGTTTTAAAAGCCCAGGTGCCAGTTAAACCCTAAGCTTAAATGCCCAGTAGTTCATAGGGACCATCCTCAATAATACTAGAATACTTCCAAGGGGAAGTAGATGGGCCATATTTAAAAATAATAAACAATGTGAATCCAGCTCACTGTCTGATTGTGAAAATTGGGAAGGTGAATGGTTATGCCCCCAATCCATATTCAACACTGAATTCACCCATCGCAATGAATAGCAATATATGGTATATGGGAAAGGGGCGGTTTTTTTGTTTGTTGTTTTTTTGCTGGGAAGGGTTAAACTCTTTGTTATATTAAGCAACTTTTACTGTAATATCACCAAGTTTACATTAAAAAATACTAGAATATGGTGTAACACTGAAATTATAGGCAGAATGACTTTGCTTGATGTTCATAAAATCTGTGATAATATTGTTACTGAAAAACCAATGTAATATTGGGAAATTGAACATCTCCCCATGAAGTCATTTCTATAGAAACTAACTGGCCAGAAGAAAATTAGAGCTTCTAAATAATGAAATAGTAGAGTTTTAATTCATATAGCCAAACATATCAAAAGGTATAACTAACAGTGGATGAAGGAGGAAAACATATAATTAGCTTAATAAAAAATTATGATAATACATGTAAAGGGTTTTTTGGTTGGCTGGGATGCTTGTTCCCCTGAGAATTTTCCTTGTTTAGTATTAGACATTTTTTGTTTCTAATCAATGTTATGGTTTAATATTGTTACTTTTGTTCCTGGCATGTAAATGTTATACTAGATACAGAAAACTTGGCAAACAGCAAAAAAACTTGGATCGTGGTGGCTCAAAAATTAGAAATGACTCAGAATACTTTTTAACAAGGACATATAGGATCTAACATCTCCCATTTAGCTCCCATTTTTTAATAATAATATTTTGATCTTAAATGCTATCTAAGGTTATGGTCTTGTCCCCATCCCCAGTGGTCCACTTATTCAGCAAGACATGCTGACACTGAGACATCCTAGGAATGAGCCTTCCTAGCACCATGGGACTCCATTATTTAACCAGAAGGTTGGTCATCAGTACATCCTTTGGATTGATTTATGACCAAAAGGGGAATGTGTGAATGAAAGGGGCCATATGCTGACTTGACAAGCTAGGGGAGGCCTGCATGACAGTCTTACAAACTCAGAGACCTAAAGTAACAACAAAGGATGGTTTGAAATTAAACTAACTAAACACAGTTGTGGTGGGTAGCTACATCCTAGGCCGGTATCTTCACTGACAAGGTCAACCTTTGTCTTAACTGAGCCTATCTGTCTTTTAGCATATATGATAACATACCCTTGAAATGTCTGGGTAACTTGTAACTTCCCAGTATGACACAGTTCTATTCAGATAACTACAAAGTCAGCCTACAAGGTCAGACAGCTAAGTTTATCTTCCCTATTAGTCAAGTAAGCTAAAAAGTGTATGTTTACAGAAGCTAATAAGCAGAGTTAATTCACAGAATAAGGGGCCATCTAAGAAAAGCAAAGTTGACACTCAGAACAAGGGACCATCTAAAATAGCAGAAAATTTCAAACAGCAGTTTTACAAAAGAGAGATTACTATGTTTCAGAATAACTCCTCATCCATTAAAGCTCTATCATGAGATTGGAGCAATTTAGTCACATCTTCAGGCTCCACTTGTAACTAATTCTCTTTCTATTTCTACTACATCTGCAGTTACTTCCTCCACTGAAGTCTTGAAACGCTAAAAGCCATCCATGAGGGTTGGAATCAACTTCTTCCAAACTCCTGTTATTGCAGATATTTTAACCTCTTCCCATGAATCAAGAATGCTCTTAATGGCATTTAGAATGGTGAATGCTTTACATTGCCCAGACCCATCAGAAGAATAACTATCTGTGACAGCTAAGCCTATTATTTCTTAAATAATAAGACCTGCAACACTAGCTGGTTTGGCTCAGTGGATAGAGTGTTGGCCCACGGCCTGAAGGGTTTGATGGGGGAAATAGGACATTTTGGGGGGATTAGCAATCTGAATCTGTACAGTAACCTAATGTACATTTTTGATAGCCTATAACTAAGTCACTGCCCTTTCTCCACAAACTGGCCTTGCAAGACTGTTTACCTAGATACTCACATTTTACAGAGGCCATAAACCATGAACAATACACAACCCCCTGGAGGCGGTTATCAGTGCTGCCATCAGGTCAGGCCTTCAGGTGTGGTCTCACAGCCCCCATCCCAACACCCGGGGATTTTTGCAAAGCCTGAGAAAGATCTGGAAGTCTCATCCATATTTGGGGGACAAAGAAACCAAAGGGTATAAAGAGAGAACTTCCTCCATATTGGTTTGCTCAGGATTTTTTGAGAAACAGTCTCCCCTGAGTCACTGTACTAGTACATGAGAAATATCTGAAAAATAAATGGGTTTTTC
This sequence comes from Pipistrellus kuhlii, assembly GCF_014108245.1. Lineage (NCBI taxonomy): Eukaryota > Metazoa > Chordata > Mammalia > Chiroptera > Vespertilionidae > Pipistrellus > Pipistrellus kuhlii. The sequence goes on from NW_023425551.1 coordinate 81,555,485, forward strand.
CTGTATCTCCAAGTACTCCTGTGTATTCTCTGGTCGCCTGGCAAATTCTGTAACTGGTTGTGGGTTTGATTCTCAATCAAGGTCATGCCAAGGGCATGTACCTCAGTTGCTGATCACAGGCTCAATCCTGGCCCAATTGGAGTGTGTGCAGGATGCAACCAATTAATGTTCCTCTCTCTGTGTCTCTCCCTGTCCCTTCCATTCTCTCTAAAAATCAAAGGAAAAATATCCTAGGATTGTTAGAGTGGGAATTTTTTAGCATGCTTCCTCCTAGTCGACTTGGCCTTGAATCCTACCTGCACCTCACAAAATACCCTATGAGAACAGGATGCCAGTAAGCCTTACAAGATAGATCACTGTCAGCTTTCCTGAGAACAGGATGCAGTTACTTACTCCACCAGGTGCCAGGACCCTGTAAATGACATGCGGACATTATTTAAGAAAAACTGCTTTGTTTTGAATTGCTTGCTCTACAAAAACAGGATGTAGTGAATGTGTTTAAAAACTGTCCTGCACAAAGGGTTGGGGCTGCTCTCTGGACTCCCTGTGTGGAGAAAGGCAGAGCAGTCACTGGCCAGCTAATGAAGGCTCCCTAAACTTTATTTATTTTTTTAATTATTATTTTTTTAATCTGAGCAATAAAGATTTATTTAAAATAAAATAAAATAAGATAGGGCTAACTTCCAATCATTTTTGACTGACACCTGATAACCAATGTTATTGATTTGATAAAATACCATAAAGATTAAACAAAACAAAAGGAAAGAAAAAAAAATAAAAAAATAAGTAAATAATATCTAATACTTATAGAGCACTTATTATATGCCATATACTCTTTTAGGCTTTTAATATACAATCATCACAAATACTAATACATATTTTACTATACATGTACTATACTAGGTACTGTTCTAAGCAGGCTTAATGTAGTCATTTTTGTGTTCACAACCTATGAAGAGGCACAATTACTATCCCCAATTTTCAAATGGGAAGAAATTGAGGTCAAGAAGTAAGCTCACTTGCTCAAGATCACAGAGCTAGTTAGTTGTAAAGGTGGGCGCCTGCCTTTTGGAGCAAAAGCACTATACATGGGTCTAAGATGGAATCTTAAGAAAAACAAACAGATAAGGAGTTAATAAGGCTGTGGAATTAAAGAATGAGAGAGAGAGAAGGGGGGAGGCAGGCACGCAAAAGTCCATTGTGGCTTCCAGTTATCTCAGAAGAAAGCTTAAGAAACTTGGAGCAGCCCTAACCGATCTGGCTCAGTGGTTCCAGGTCAATTCCGGTCAAAGAGCATGTATCTTGGTTGTGAGCACATTCAGGGGTGGTGCAGGAGGCAGTTAATCAACATTTCTAACTCTATCCCTCTCCCTTCCTCTCTGTAAAAAATAAAATATTTGTTTTTTTAAAAAGAAACTTGGAGCAGATATTTGTATTTAATAACAGCTTTATTGAAATAGAATTCACATACTATAAAATCCATTTGAAAATGTACAATTCAATGGTTTTTATTATATTCAGAGTTGTATAAAATATAACAATTCCCACTATCTAATTTTAGGATTTTTTCTTTTTCTCTTTAAAAAGACATGCTCAGCCCTGGCTGGTTTGGCTCAGTGGATAGAGCCTGGATCTGCAGATTGAAAGGACTAAGGTTTGGTTCTACCTCATTTGCTGGCTCCTACCCAGCCTGGGCCTGATCCAGAGGCAATCAATTGATGTGTTTCTCTCACATCGATATTTATGTGTTTTCCTCTCTCTCCCACTCGCTAAAATTCAATGAGAAAAATATCCTCGGGTGAGGAAAAAAAAAAAGAGAGGAGGTGACGGAGGAAAAAGGGAGGGAAAAAAGGGGGGGAAGAAAAAAACAACAACACAAGAAAGTGGGTGATGTAATCTGGTCAGGTTAAATCGTCAAAGTGAAATTCATACTGCTCCTCCCGGGGGTAGGGCCTCAGTGTTCTTAAGCATCTCCAGGAAGGCCCGTGGGGGAGGTGCCTCACATTCTTGAAGGTCTCCTGCATTCTGCTGTACAGGGTGAAGCATCTCCGCTCCACACAGAGGAACCCGAAGTGGTTCTCATCGAACAGGATGAAGATTCCAGGGAAGCACTGGGGGTGGATGGAGTCATACAAGGGAACAATGTTCACACCATAGAACACATCCTGTAGGTTCGGGGGTAGTTCTGGTCTCTTGAGTCCACACCTGCAGGCAGAATAAAGCTGTGCGCAGGCTGCTCCTCCAAAGCTGCGGCCCTGGACTCCCTGACGCTGGGCTGGGCAGGGCTCTGCCAGCCACGGCCCTCGCTGTCCTCAGGCCCGTCTTCTTCCTCCTGCTGCTCCTGCATCACCTGCTCTGAATCTCCTGGACGATGAGGGAGAGCACTTCGAAGTGTGAGGATCTCCACATTTGGCAGCTGGATGCAGTGCTTGAGGTGCATCTCTAAAGTCTCCTTCCAGGCAGGAATGATGGGGTCTCCCGCGATCTTCGAGGCCCTGGCGAACTTCCCATGGAAGCTGAGCAGGACAGTCTTTAGGCTGTAGTCATCATAGGTGCCTTGGATGATGCCTGGCCTGATGAGGTCATCAGGGTGGCTCGGCGGGAGGTAGATGCGCTGGTTCGTCAGATAGACATGATTACTATAGTTTAACTACTGTGTGTCCTGTAGCGTCAGAGAACCCCCTGCTTCACTCTCCCACTGTGGTACATGCTTTTGGTTCCACTCGGATATCCAGTGGTTACATTTGGTGGTGAACCCATCCTTCTGAATCTTCAGGTGACATTTGTGGGGCCTAGTGTAGTCTTCCACGCACTCCACCTTGGCTGATTTCCTCTTCAGGCAAATTCTAAACGAGGCTTCCATTGCATTGAGGCTCCACATTGAGGTAACAGGGAGGAGGCACCAACCTCCAACCAATAATGCATAAATGGTCCACTGCTACCTTCAGGAGTTCTTTACAGCCCTCAGCATCGACCTGCCACAATCCCAAATTGTTTCTGAATGGGTGGAGCAGCTTCATATAGAATTCTCGGCAGGACATACCCATCACCTCCAGGTCTTGAAAGTTTTCACAAATGCCAAACTCCTCCTGGCAGCGCCTTCTCCAGATGCTGTTGGTGCACAGGATGCTGCGGAATTTGGTGCAAGCCTGGGCCAGGCTGGCCAGGTGGGTGCCAGGGAGCGAGGCGAAGATCTCCACCAGCAGCCCTGGAGGCAGGTCCTGCAGGGGGCGACCAGGGCGGCATGGGGATCTGGATCCCTCCACTCCCCGCACAGGACAGGGTGGCCTCGGCAGCCTCCACCTGCTTCTCTGCCTGGACAGGGGCCGGGGTGGGAGCTAGAGCGGGGCCCGGGGGCTGCATGCTGTCGGCTGCTGCCTTCTCACCTGGAGCCTGGCTCGGCTGACGACACTGGCATCCCCAGGTAGAGCGCACACAGCTGAGGAAAGCGCTCTGCTCCACCTGGCCCTGTAACAGCCAAGGTATCCTGGTCAGGCTCCCTCAACTTTAATTTGGTCTGGACTCCAGTGGTTGTGCACTCGCGTTCTCTCCATAACAGGATGAGGATTATAAAAAAATAAAAATAAGAAAAAAAATTAGACCTGAAAGTCAAAATTACTCCTTGATGCATGGGCTGCAGAATGGATGTGTGTTAGCAGGTGTGGAAACAATATTAGCCACATACATCTCCATCAGAGCTTTTGGGTGACTAGGTGCATTGTCAATGAACAATAATATTATGGGAGGAATTATTTTCTTCTGAGAAGTATGTCTCAATGGTGGCCTTAAAATATTTAGTAAGTCATGTTATAAACAGATATGCTGTCATCTAGGCTTTGCTATTTTATTTATAGAGCATAGACAGGAAATTTAGCATAATTATTTTTTTAAAAAACATTTTTATTGATTTCAGAGAGGAAGGGAGAGGGAGAAAAAGATTGAAATAGCAATGATGAGAGGGAACCATTGTTTGGCCACCTCCAGCTTGCCTCCTACTGGGGACTGAGCCCACAACCCATACATCTGCCCTCAACCAAAATTGAACATGGGACCCTTCAGTCAGCCGGCTGACGCTCTATCCACTGAGCCAAACCAGCCAGGGCGGCATAATTCTTGACAGTCCTAGGATTTTTATAATGGTTATGAGCATTGGCTTCAACTTAAACTCACCAGCTGCATTAGCCTCTAACACATGAGTCAGCCTGTCCTTTGAATCTTTGAAGTCGGGCATCGACTTCTCCTCTCTAGCAATGGAAGTTGTAGACGGCATCTGCTTCCAGTTCAAGGCTGCTTTGTCCACACTGGAAGTCTGTTGTTTGGTGTTGCCACCTCCAGGCATTACCGGAGCCAGATCTCAGGATAACGTGCTGCAGCTTCTATGGCAGCACGTGCTGCTCACCTGGTACTTTCATGTTCTAGAAATGGCTTCTTCCCTTAAAGCTCACAAACCAACCTCTGTCTGCTTCAAACGTTTCTTCTGTAGTTTCCTCACCTCTCAGCCTTCATGGAATGTAAAAGCATTATGGCCTTGCTCTGGCTTAGGCTTTGCTTTAAAGGAATGTTGTGGCTGGTTTGATTTTCAGATCACTAAAACCGTTTCCACATCAGCAATAAGACTATCTTGTTTGTCATTTGTGTGTCCAGTAGCACTTTTAGTTTCCTTCAAGAACTTTGCATTCACAACTTTGCTAACTATTGTTGCAAGAGGACTATCTTTCAGCTTATCTAGCTTTCAACATGCCTTCCTCACTCAGCTTAGTCATTTCTAACTTTTGATTTAAAGTGAGAGATGTAACTGTCCCACTCACTTGAATAGTTAGAAGCCATCGTAAGGTTATTAACTGAGTTAATTTCAATATTGTTATGTCTCAGGGAACAGAGAGGCCTGAAAAGAGGGAGAGAGATGGAGGAGTCAGAGTGCACACATTCACCGATTAAATTCTCCATGTATGGAGGTGGTTCCTGATGTCCCCAAACAATTACCATAGTAACATCAAAGATCACTGATCACAGATGACATAACTAGTATAATAATAATGAAAAAGTTTGAAACAATGCAAGATTGCCAACATGTGACAGAGACATGAAGTGCACAAATGCTATTGGAGAAATGGTGCCAATCAACTTCCCTGACACAGCTGCCATGCAGCATCTACTTGTGAAAAACAGAAGTACAATAAAGAGAAGTGCAATACAATGAGAGGTGCCTTAATTTAACATAGAAATAAGCCTAGTCAGTCCAACAGCTCTCTTTTTATAAGGACAGAAAAAATACTTTGAGATTTTCTAGGGGACCTTTGGGAAATTTCAAAGTTAGTTTGGGATCAAAAAGACTTTTTTTAGAATTTGATTTTGGGAGGTTTGTCAAAAATATCAAAAGTATGAACACTTGACTAAATAGGATCATAGATAAAAGACAAATACAGAGGTTACACAGTTCTGAGCAAAACTTAGCTCCTTATTAAGGAGACTGTTAAACAAAGGCCTGATGACAGTGTAAAGCACAGAGGGTAAGACACAAAATCTTTGCTTTCCAGGCAGAAAACTTAATCAGGGCAGACCTACAGTCCAAGAATACTTTGTCCTTTTAGCTGAGAAAGAAAATCAAGTTTCAGTTTTAGTTGAACATGATTTTTCTATTGATATCAAAGCTTATTTTAAAACTCTCATATTAACAATTGCTTTTTTAGTCAACTTGACTACACAGGTAAAATTCTCTTTCTCTTTTCAACTTTTTAAATATATTTAGTTTGTCCTTCATAACCAGATGTTCTAGTTTAGACAAAATTACTCTTACTTCACTTAACAAAAATGCATGTCCATACCTCTACTCTTCTCAGTCAAAAACATGTTCTACTTTCCTTGCATACAGAGTTGTTTCCCATAATATTTCTAGTAGTTTTTATCAATGTAAGAAATGTCCAGACATGTACCGAATTTTTATAAAAGTTCATTGAGCCAAACTGATGACATACCAGAAAGCAAGATCGAAATGCTCTCGTTCCTTGTACACATTTGGAATTAAGAAGGGAATGTGAGGAAGATTACATGAAGATGGGAGAAAGCAGTGGGGGAGAGATGGCAGACAAAGATAAATCTTTTATAGGCCTGGGATGTGACTACCCACCGCACCTGCCCAGGAATTTATGATCAAATTGATCCAGACTCTCCAGGGTTCTGGAACCCAAGGATCTGCAGCCCATTGTGAGTCCTTGGCATCACACAGAAAATCATTCAAACAGGAGCCAGCCAGAGGTAAAATGAGTGCATTAGTGAAGTAGTGAGGCGGATGGGCTACTCCACAGACAGAGCAGCGCCTCCCTAGTGGGATCTCCTTCTTTTATTGGGGCTCATTTAATTGAGGGGTAGGGCATTCAGTAAGGGGGAAAATATTCAGGATTTTTCCAGAAAGGGGTGGAGAATTCTCAAAAGAGCCCATCAACCATTTTGTGTCCCTTATATGGACTTCCCATTTCTAATCATGGTGGCTCAGGGATGTCGTTGAGTATGCTAATGCATTACAATGAGCATATAAGGAGGGGAAGATAAAATTAGTTGCCATACTGGATCGAGCTGGTCTCTGCCATTTCCAGGCCATCCATCCACTGGGCTGGGCTGGCTGCTTTCTTTCTGGATGGCGCCTGCAGCCTTGATCACAGCTGCTCTGCTGTGCAGCCTCATGCAAGATCATCCCGTGAGGTTATTACAGAGCCACACACCCCCCTTTTCATTTTATTTTTCAATTACAGTTTACATTCACTATTATTTTGTATTAGTTTCAGGTGTACAGCATAGTGGTTAGACAGTCATAACAAAGAGGTTTCTCCAATATTTCTAGTACCCACCAGCACCATACATAGTTATTACAGTAATGCCGACCCTGCTTTTCATGCTGCACTTGGCAGTTTTGTAACTGCCACTTTGTGTTTCCTAACCCCACACCTGCTTCACCCAGTCCTTCAGCACCCCTTCCCTCTGGCAACCATCAGTCTGTTCTCTGGATCTATGAGTCTGGATCTATGACAGAGCCTCTTTTTTGTTCACACTTCTTTAATTGCATATGTTAATTAGATTTAACCTGGAGCAACCTTAATTTCTAGTAAAAACAAAGAAGTAAATTTGTGAATTGAATTTCTAGAAACATGCAATTTTTTATAGAAACATTTCCAGCATGGTATAAGACATGTCAACTGAGAGAGCCACATTTATCTTCAGTCTTACTGCAGCAGGAAGCTGAAAGTAGAAAAACTTATGTTTGTACCATTGGAGTCGCTCAAGGAACCAGGCGGACACAGGGAGCAAGTAAGAAGGGAGTTTATTAGAAGGAATGGGGGATGGAGCCACAGCCTCCACTGTCCTGGGGGTGAATTTTATGCGCCAAAACCGCAGGGGAGGAGGCTGGGGATATAAGCGTTCCGGTCTGATTAGATGGAGTTCGTTGTCCTTCAGACCGATGAGCACTGGCCGTGGGGGCTGTGGGCTGTAAGCGGCCATTGTGATGGTTGGCTTGTCTCACTCTTGGTGCAGGCTGCCTCCTGCTGTGCGGGACAGGGTGACCGCTGGCTGCTCCACAAAGGAGGCTGGGGTCGCTTTCTCGTTCGGGACTTTCTAGTTCGCCTGAGCCAAACGTCCTCTGCTGGCCTGTCATTCTTGCCTTTTTCTTTATAAAATGGGAAGCACATGGGGATTTTTGGGTCAGGAGAGTGGGGCTTTGACTTGGTCTAGGATACTTCCTGCTGAGAAGGGACGATGGATGATTCATTTTTATCCCCCCTGTGCTCTTTCTGGGGGGTATAAATGTCTGAATAGGGTTGTTCCATGGTATTTAAAGGTTGATATATGTATCTTTGGAGAAGAAGAACATGGCTGATTTGCATTTGAGTTGTGGTTTGAATAGTTTTTTGGAGGATTTGTGTGAAGAGTTTAAAAGCATAGGGTCCGATGGATAGAAATAGAAGGAATAGTATGAGAGTGTTAAGAAAGGCAGGATAAAGGTTATCCATGAGGAAGGTAGCCAAGATTCAGCTTCTCACTGTCAAATTAAGGAGGCTTTATCAATTAATTTCTTGGTTCTGTCTCTTACTACGCCAGCTTGATTGGCATAAAAACAACATTCTTCCCCAAGGAATAGACAAAGTCTCCCTTTTTCCGCTGAGAGGAAGTCAAGGCCTCTCGATTTTGAAGGGTACCTGCTGCTAAGGAATCTGTTTGGTCCTGTACCACAACAATACTTTTGGCAGATCCTCTAAGCTACCTGCAAGGTCTTTGGATGGGATTTGACAGTAGGAAAGAGAGATTGTTATTCCTCCTATTCTAGTGCCTAGGCCTGCAGCTATCTCTAGGCCAGCAAAGCGGGGAGAGAGAACAATACCTCTCTTGGTAGGAGAATGAGCAGTTAGAGGAACCTTGCAGAACTATTGGGGGCAATTCTATTTCAGGGGCAAGATAGACTGGGGTGTAAGCTCCCGTCCAGTTGGCTGGGAGACAAAGATAGGAATTGGTCTGCATAGAAAGAAAATTCCTCGATTTTCTAAGCAGAAGGTATTTTTGACAGTGAAGAGGTGAGTAAGCTTGTTGTTTTCATTTTCCTAAATAGAGAGAAATCCAGATAATGTCGCTCCTGTAAAAGGTTGAAAAGGGGAAGGGAAATTGACCTGTGTAGCCCCAGAGGTGGTGTTTTCAAAAAATATATACTTCCTTTTGGTTTCCACCCAAAATTTAGAATGTGTAACACCATGGGAAGGAAGTGGCAGCATTGAGATTGAAGTTGTATAGTGCAATCCTGCCAAGGGAAGTAGTTGATGCAGGAAGAGGAAGGAGGGCGAGATTGAAAGAATTGGGTCTGATGTTGGGAAGGTTGCTGAGATGGAGGGTCAAGCTGAGAATAGAATGGGTCATGAAACAGGGGCTGTGTGGATGACGGTAATGCTATCCCAGTCAGAGGAAGGTGTAATGTTAAGAGTAAAATTGCATAAGTGGTTACCAAGGTATCCTAAACTTTTTCCTGTGGGGTGTGTCCTGTTGATGCAGAGAAGGGCTTGATAGGTTAGGACGACATTGTTCATTACTGGTCCTTGGATGGTTCTAGGATTCTGTTGGATGAGTATTGGGTTATATTATTTAAATAGGACTGGAGTAATTGGACTGCCCTGCCCGTGAGAGTACCTTGTGTCACTTGGATGATTTAAAAAAAAATCATAAAGTTCATTGAGGCGCACAAGCTGGAATGGGGACCCTCCGTGTATCCATAGTGGAAGGATAAATTGGAGTTGGCCCATGCATGCAAGAAAGTGGGGCTGCTGGGTAGCTGGTTGATGAGAGGGGAAGACAGCCAACAGTCTTGTGCGAGAGTGGGGTTGGAATTGAGGAGGTGATGCATCAAGCTAAGGGTTTGGGAGAGGTAGGGAGGACTTAGGAGATGGTTAAAAGAATGGAGTAGGTTGGTGTACACAGTAAGAGGAGGAGGTGAAAGGGGGTTGATAGATCAGCCATTTAGGAGGTCAGGAGATCTGCTAGGATTAGGAATAATATGAAGGTGAAGAGATAGATGGGGTCAGAAAAAAAATCCTGCAGGTCTCCCTGAAGCCAGAGATCCGTGATGAGCTCAAAGATGGCTTCCACTGTGTGGGAGAGATGGCCTGGGGTGAATCAAAACAGGTTGTCACGGACGATTTGTAGGTATGAGAGAGCTTGATCACACATTTCACCAGACATTTGGCTTGCTTTTGGAGAATTTTAGTGTGAGGTTTCCTGTGGGGGTACACATGTAATGACGTGGAGGGCCAATGAGGTCCTCTGGTACTGGTACTGGTGGCAGCATGGAGTTTTCTGTTTCTGCAAGTTGGTAGGTGAGTTTTAACCTGGGTAAGTGAATCCATGGGGCTACACCTACTGATTTAGCTACGGTCGGAGTGGTGAGGAGAACCAAGTGGGGGCCCGTCCATGATGGGGTTAGGGACTTGGGCTGTAGGGTTTTCAAATAAACATAGTCCCCTGGGGAGATGTTTTCCCTGTGTGCCCTAAGAGAGCATTGCTCTGCAAATTCCCTCAGAAGGGTGCGTGTCTGTGTTAGTATTGGGAGATAGTCCCCATACGATGAAGCAGGAAGTGGTAGGTTACCCATTAATAGAAGCCTATCGGGCATGAGCTCAGAGGGCTGAGCACATGTGGCTTACGGGGCATGGACCTGACCTTGAAGGAGGGCCAGAGGTCGCAATCGCAGCCAGGGAAGGTGTGTCTGGGCGTTGAGCTTAGTGAGGTGTAGTGTGAGGATGCCATTCATTTGATCAACCTTTCCTGATGAGTTGGGTTTATACAGTATGTGGAACAGCCATTTCATCCCTAAGGATTGGGAAACCTGTTAAGTAATTTTGAAATAAAGGCAGGACCATTGTCAGGTTGTAGCGATGTGGGGGGGCTGAATTGGGGCAACAGGGCTTCAGCCACCTGGGTGACCTTTTCCAAAGATGCAGGGAAGGCCTCAACCCACCCTGTAAGGCGTCAACAAATACTAAAAGCATCTCATCCTGATGGGTGGCAGGTGTGCAAAGTCAACTTGCCGCTCCTGTCCCAGGACTTGTCCGCTGGCTTGGTGGACGGGGCCGGGGAGGGACTAAGCCCTCCTTGTGAGAAGTTCATTGCCAGGTGGGGCGAGATCTGGTTATGTCTAGTAGGTCAGAGTACAGGGATGGATATAAGGTGATCTGGGATAGGAAGGCAGTTAAAGGCTTAGGTCCGATGTGAAATTGATTTTTTGAGAATTTCTCAAGCAGGTTGTATTGGAAGAACTATCCTATAATTTAGATAAAACCATCTGGCACTGAGGGAGGCCTCGAGCTGAGTGAGGTTCATCTGTTCTGGAGTGGAGTAGGTTGGGGCTTCAGGAGCCATGGCACAGAGTTGAGAAGATATGGGTCCCTGTGTTTGTCTCTTAGCCTTGATGTCTGCCTTATTGTTTCCCTCTGGGATTGGGTCTTTGGAGGTCTGGTGCCCTCTGCAATGGATGACTGCTGTTTGAGTGTGCACCTGGGCTGCTTGGAAGAGTTTGATGATGATTTTTTTGTTAAGGATTGGCAAGTTCTTTGAGGTGAGGTGTCCTCTCTCTTTCCATCTAGGAATATGAAAATGGGTGATATGAAAGGCATACTTAGAGTCAGTGTAGACATTTGTAGTTTTTTGTCTGGTGAGAGTAAGAGCTTGAGTAAGGGCCATTACCTCTGCTTGCCATGAGGTAGTGCCAGGTGGAAGAGGGCCAGATTCGATTACAGGCTGTGAGGAAGCTATGGCATACCCAGCCTGTTTAGAGGGATCCTTAAGTGCACTGCCGTCAATAAACCAATCAATGGTGGGTGGTGGTAGGGCAGTGTCTCTGATATTAGGGAAGGGGTATAAGAAGTGTTCTGCTATGTCTAGGCAATTGTGTAGGGTGTATGGACCTGTCTGTAGTGAGAGACCTTGCGTATTCGGGGTGTTGGGGCTGTGTGGGATTTGGACCTGAGGGTTAAGAAGTAGTTGCACATGTAGGATTTGTAGTCGGGAGGGAGATTTATTGGTGACAGCTTGGTGGGCTAGTACAGGTTCAAGGTTATGAGAGAAAACTCTCTGAGGTTGGCATAGGGCACAAGTTAGTGTCTCTTGTCTGAATAGGGCTGCAGAAGCCAGGGCCCTACGGCAGGCAGGCCAACCAGGAAAGGAGAATGCAAGGACTTGGAGAGAGAGGCGATGACCCATCCCGTCAGGGTCCTACATCTGTGTGAGACTCCTAAGGCGAACCCATTCTGGGGCCTGTGAAAAGTGCAAAGGGCTTCCTTGGGCCAGGGAGGGCTAAGGCTGGGCCTGCGTGAGTGCAGTGTTGAATTTGTTAAAGGAATATTTATTAGGATCATTGATTGGTTCATGAAGGGTCCCTGAGGTGGCTTTACTAGTATATAGATCTTTGGCCAAGAATATAATAATGTTACATGCAATAAACGTTAATATCTCAAGAAAAACGATTTTTAGGTATGAGAGCTCTGGAATCTCTTACCAGACCCTGCTGGGGCGCTCTTAGTGAGGTGGGGAGAAGCAAATAGCGGGCATCATCTCCTTCCTGTCCCTCCTTCTCGCAGGCTGTCTGCCAGCCTCTTCTTCCTGTCTGTTATTAAAACCTTTGAGAGCAACCTGTACAAGTTCTTGCTGGGGAGACTGAGGCCCTGCTCTGATTTTTGTAGTTTTTGTGAGTATCTGGTGCTGGTCGGCTGATGACATGGGTCTGGAGGAAGAGGGCTCCCTCGGGGGATGCGGGCGACATTGGTATATTTTACTCTGGCCTCTGTGGGGCGCGTTAGAAAGATGCCAGGATTTTCGTCTAGATTTGGGGACTCTGAGACTTTGTCATAGTGGACAGCTTTAAGTCCTGCCTTTGGCACTCCCTCTGGAGTACAAGGGAGGAAATGCGCCCTCCTCTTCCTTCCTATGGGGGGAGCTCCTGACAGCCCCAGTCTGGCTCGGTGTTGGAATTGCACCTGTGCCTTGCCTCCCCCTAAATTCGTCTGGATTTTCAGCGAATAATTGGTCACGTGAGCCGTAGCAGCTGCCCAGATGCGATCCTTTCCCTCGGGAGTGGTTGTGGAGATAAGGATGGCATGGACAGCTTGGCAATTCGGAGCATAGTTTGAGTTAAGTATTGAAATTCTTTTGTAAATGTGGTTGGGTCATTTGAGAAGGAGCCTAGATTCTTTTCTATTTGTGGGAGATCTCTCACTTCATGAGTCCCTATTGTCCTGCAACCTCCTGTAGGGGATACAGATTTCTCCCTCTAGGGGAGCTTTGATTTCAGGCCACAAGACTGAGTATACAGGGGCGGGGGGTTGGCCTGGGGGTTTGAGTGGAAGTGACGGGCTCTGTTGGGGCAGGGTCCTTAGAGGGCATAGGAGGATAGAGGAGCCCGGGGGCCAGCTAACCGAGGCAGCTAGGACTTGTGTTTGGTCGGCCGGCCTTGATCTTCCTCTCGGGCTCTGGGGTCAAGGCCAGTTTCCGTCTTTTCTTCTAATGTCTAGGGCTGCAGGCTCAGGGGCGATGTGTGTGTAGTTTCTAAAGCTTCTGTTTTTCACCCTGAAACAGTGCAGGGTTTTCATCCTCCCCCTGAGTGAGCTCCTGTACTTACAATGACAGGCTTACGGAGCACGTTCTCCTGGGACAGGGACAGGCTGCCCTGTGGACCAGGCGTCCCTTCACTCTCGTCCCTTGTTGCCCAGATTGGTGGGCCCGGTTAGGGCCCTGACCTGGTGTCCATCTCCCTGGTCACTGTGTGCGATTTTGAGAGGCCACAGGCTGGCTCCGCACCGGCCCTCGGGGCTCCTATCACACCGGCTTCCCCTCACCAGGGCGGCAGTGGGAGGGACCCCCTGCAAATGGCCCCACGTCAGCGTTAGGGTTAGTGGTTGAACCCTGTGAGCCTGCCAGGGGCCTCGCAGAACGCAAACCCCGGAGGAGCCGGCCTCGCCATCTGAGTGCAGGTGCCTTCTCCGCACGCTCCTCCTGACTCCCCACACCTGGCCTTTGATGACTCACCCCAAGCCCGGGAACCCCGGCTTCAGGGGCCGCCCCCTTTGTTTGGAGGTGCCCTAGTGAGGAACTGAGGGAGCCCGATTGGCCAGTGGGACCTCCTACCATAGGGTGATGATGACTAATTTCTAACAAAGAGACGCAGATAAAAATCCCATCTGGTATCAAATGTCCTCACTGAGAGAGGGTACAGCTCTCCCCAAAAGGCCCAAAACCTTCCAGCGGGCCTGACACCTCGGTACCTACTCACCCCAGGAGCCGGGCGCTGTCATTCGAAAGGAAGCAGCCGTGCTGGCCCTCGGAGTCCCACAGAATAAGCCACAGCTTGGAGCTTTCAGGAACGGCTGGCTCCTGCCGCCCGGGGGACCAGGTTGGGGCTGACCGCCAAACCTCTGAGAGGTGCTGAAGGGGCAACACGGGGCCTGTGGACCGGACCCTGAATGCCCCCGGGCTGGAGGCGTTAAAAGCCGGACGAAGCGTGCACCTGACGCCTTAGGGCTGTCAGGTCAGGAAAGCCTGCGCAGCGGAGCAGCCCTGGAGTCCTGGCCTGGGAACTGCTCCCACTGCAGGGCGGCTCCTTCTCCAAACAGCTGCAGCCACTGCGCCGCTGGCCGCTGCTTCCAGCTCGGCGGCCGCTGCTCTCCTGGTGGAGATGCCACAGGCTGCCCAGGCGGCACAGATGCCGCTGAACAAGTACATTCCGGAGGCCTGGCCTAAAAGATGGACCGCCACCCACCCCAAAGCAGAGCGGACCACGTGGCAGCAGAGGACATGCCGGGGTCAGAGGTGGGGTACGCCCTGTCAGCCTTCAGGAAACTGGAGGCAAAACCCCTGCCTACTATCTGGCCCAGAAGTAGAGGCTCTCATAGGGCCTCAGATAAGGGAAAACCTCCAGTTAATATCACACCCGCCCAGAGTCGGGTTTCTGGTATCACAGGCCATGCTGCTATTTGGAAGGAAGAGGGCGTCACCAGCTAAAAACAACGCCATGAAGAAACGTTACACGTCCTGCCAGCTGCTGCACGCCCCCGGGAGCTGCAGGAATACACCGCCCGCCCGCCGAGCCTCTGGCCTCCGAAAGGGGACAGGGCGTGACCGCGGGCGGAGCACTGGCAGATCCGCTAAGACAGCGCTGTCTTCACCGGCCATTCCCACAGCCCCAGACGGCCCTCCCCTCCCGCACCAGGCAGGTCTCTTGGGCCCTAAAGAATGGTTCTCTGGAAACCCTGCAGGCTGGAGGGCAAGAGATAAAACACTGTCACCTCCAATCTTAGGATGGAAATACTTCAGAATGCTCCAGTGACACCCACCTGGGGACAATGCATTTGCAACCCTCACATCCCCATTGTTCCTGATCCAGGGCTTCTGAAACGGTAACAGCAGGACCCCCTGCAAATCGCCCCAGGCCGGGTCCTCGGTCAGGGTTAAGTGGTTGAACCCTGTGGATCTGCCAGGGGTCTCGCAGAACTGACCGGCTTGCTTTGCGCGTACCAGATCAGAACAGAGAAGGAGCATGCACCCAGATGAGTCCCCCACCAGGCTCCGAGATAACTGCCAGGAGGAGGGTCACGCCCCCCCCCCCCCCCCCCAACGCCAACACAACCCCGGCGTCCCCGGAGGAGTGGCAGGTTCACCTCGCTAGGACTCCTGAGTGCTGGGCTGGAATATGTGCTGGATTTGTGGGCACTTTACCCGCCGGATGGAGGCCTTTCCCACCATAACAGAGGAGGCCCCCAAGGTGGCCCAGAAGCTCCTGAGGGAAACCGGACCAGGTGTGGCTCCGGAGAAGCTTACAGAGCGACAGCGGGCCTCTTTTGCAGCCAAGATTACACAGCAGAGGGCTCAGCTGTCACTCACAAGCACATGGACCCCAAGGCCAGGTGAGGCGGAGAGAGCTGGCCACACCCTGAAAGGGACGCTCTGCCGAGAAACCCCAGCCGGGTCTACGCTGCTCCTAGGGCTCAGGAGCAAGAGCTGCTCCCAGGGGAAAGCCACGCGAGAGCCCGCGGAGCTCCCAGGCGGCCTGTCTCGGACCTGACCTGTTAGCAGACGCGGAAACCCTCCAGCGTCTCTTCCGCACGGATCTGGGGCGGCACTAAAGCATCGCGGAGCACAAACTCACCGCCACCCCCGCCAGGGGAAGGAGCACCAACACCAGCCAGCCGGGGGACACGGGAGGACGGCTGCCTCATATTCCAGCTACAACGCAGATGGAAGGGCCCACATCAGACTCTCGAAGCACCCCAGCTTCAGGAACGCTGGCTGGAAGGACCGGTTGGGTTCATTTAACTCGAATTAAACCCATTTCTAATGAGGCCACACAGAAACTGCAACCTGAGACTATTCCGGTGAGCCCGCCGAGGACCTCCACTCCTCTTCAAGAAACAAGGACTCGCCTTGGCTGGTGCTCAGTGGTTAGAGCGTCATCGGCCTGCACACCAAAAGGTTGTGGGTTCAATTCCCGGTCAAGGGCACAGACCTGGGTTGCGGGTTCCATCCGAGTGTGGGAAACAATCCATCGAAGTGCCTCACATAGATGTCTCTCTCCTCCCCTCCCCCATGCCTTCCACCCTCTCTAAAAATCAATGGAAAAAATACCCTCAGGTGAGGATTAACAAAAAAAAAAAAACCACAAAAACAAAACAAGAACTCCACAGGTAAGTAGTGGTGGTTAGGCGTCAGTATAATTGTTTTTCTTCTATTTCTGACACTTTTTCCTCACCTCTTCCCTCAGGAAAAGAATTGTTCTGACTTGCTGGATTGAATTCTCATCGGATAAAGTTCCAAGTCCTTGATTCCTTTCAAATTATTTAAACTTTAACCAACAATGTATATAGGTATTGTTTTCTTGACCCTGCTGTACCCAGGATCCCTCTGCTTCACCCCACAGCTTCCAAGTAGTTTAAGCAGAAAAGTAATATCTTATATAATAAAGAGATAATATGCAAATGGTCATCACGCCCTCATGCCCTTGCACTGGAACTGCTCAAACACTCAACACTGGGGAGCGAGGAATGGGGACCAGCCAGGCTGTGGCCTGGGAGAGGGGCAAGCTGCCTTCCCCGCTGTCCCAGGTGCCTGCAGCTGTGACCCGGGAAAAGTCACCCTCCCATGGTCCCTGCTGCTGCCAGCCCAGGAGTGCCTGTGGCTGACCAGAGGGAGGGAAGCCCAGAGGAGGGAATCATGGATCTCGAGTGCATGGTGAGGCAGAGGAGGTTAGGGGCGATCAGGCCAGCAAGGGAGCAGTTAGGGGCAATTAGATTGGAAGGGGAGCAGTTAGGGGCAATCAGGCAGACAGGCAGAAGGGTTAGGGGTGATCAGGTAGGCAGGCAGATGAGTGGTTAGGATCCAGCAGTCCTGGATTGCAATAGGCAGTCAGACATCCACCAAGGGGTCCCGGATTGGAGAAGGTACAGGCTGGGTTGAGGGACCTCGACACCCCATGCATGAATTTTGTGCACTGGGCCTATAGAATTAGGGATAAGCAGTAAGTCGGAGTCACTGGGAGGACCAGAGACCAGGCGATCCAAAAAGGAATATTGTCCAAAATCACACTGAAAACAGCCTCTGCCACCACAGCTTCCCTCTCGCCCTCGCCTCTGAGCATACGCCACCCAACCTTCTGCCACCTGGACGCTGGAAGCAGGTATGCCTGCCACCGTCTCCCCAACAGAGTGCTCAAGTGCCCGCCGCTCAGGCCACAGCTTCTGCTTGGAAGAATGTGGGTCACAGAGCCCGGCCCTGGCTGCAAGGGAGTCTGGGAAAGCAAGTGATGGGAGTCCACAGTGGGAGACAGGCTGGGGTGCCCCCAACTTCTTAGGGTCTGAGTGACCGAAGAGAAAGACAGACATCACCTCCAAAGCCTAGACCAGAAGGGGGTTAACCAGGAGGCCTGGCCGCTGGGGTGGTGGGCCTGCTGCCGCCTTCCCCAGGGGCCCTCCAGCCCGCCTGCAGCCTTCTCCATCTTCCCGGCCTCCTCTGCTCCCTGGTGCCAGCATGGTGCCTGGCACATCATGGGTGTTGGCTAAATGTTTGTGAATAGACTGGATTCTGCGTGGTGAAGCTGCCCAGCTCCTTTCAACACAGCGCGGGCGTTTGCCTGGCGAGGGGGCCGCCTGTTTCCATCCCGTCTCTGTGAGAGAAAGAGAGAGAGAGAGAGAGAGAGAGAGAGAGAGAGAGAGAGAGAGAGCGCTCGCATTTGCAAGCTTCCCACTAGCTGTCACCGAGGCTTTAAAGACGAGGTGGTTCTCGAGGAGAGGAGAGGGGAGGGAGGGGAAGGAAGGGGAAGGGGGGGAGGAGAGGGGAGAAGAAGGGAGGGGAGTGGAGGAGAGGGGAGAGAAGAGGAGGAGTGAGAAATGCGGCATTGTGCAAGCAGCAGCTGGTACAGGGGGTCCACAGAGTCAGATGCCTTCTCCATCACCTCAGCCCTCAGGCACTTCTCCACCCTGTGCCTCAGTTTCCTCCCCCGCTCAGAGCGAACGGCAAGCAGTGTGTGAGGCTTACTGGAGAAAAGCCTTTAGGACGGGCCAGGCACTGAGAGGATAGGGATGCACTAAGTGCGTGGTGTCCTTAACTCCCCTGGTGTCGGTGGGTAAGTCCCGTCTCTGGCCTCTCTCTTGAGCTGCCTGAGGTCACACAGCGAGATGGTGGCAGAACCAGGGTTAGGTGTCTGAACCAAGGTTTGTTGATTCCAGAGGCTCTTATCCCGAAGCCGGAGAGAAAGGGGACAAGCGGAAGCTGTGCCAGCTCCCCCACCCCCCGAGGTGCCTACCACGGCCTGGCTCTGCGCGGGGGTCCGGAGGCCACAGCAATGGCCGCAGACCACAGAGGCACTTAGCCCCACCTGGCACAGGATGGCTTCCTGGAGGCGAAGACAGCGGGCTGAGCTTTAGTTTCAATTTACTTTATTGGGTTTAATTTATAAATGATTAAATGCACCCATTTTGAGTCAACACATCAATGAGTTCTGACAGATGTACCCACCGGTGTAACCACCACCCAGTCAAGATATAGCATGCTGCCCTCACCCAGGAGGTCCCGCTCTCGCTGCTCCCCCCACCCCTCTCGGCCACCACGATGGGTGAACTTGAAAGGGGACTGGGGGGAAAGATGAGGAGGGCCGAGCTAGGAGTGGGCGAGGCGAAGGCACAGGGAGGATAGTTACTGCGGGAAGCTGTGCGCAGGCCTTGATTTTAGAGTCAAAAGAGTAACCAGGGCGGCGGGGGTGAAGGCAGAGGCGTGCGGAGGGACCTGGCATGGAAGACCTGGCTCACTGGAGGGCGCTGGGAGGGCTTCATCCTCTGGACCAGGGATCACCAACCCAAATGCCCAGGAAAGCAGGGGTGTGCAAAGAGCAGAGAAAGCGGGGTGCTGAGGGCGGAACACAGCCCCAGTGGGAACCTCCCCCTCAGCCCCTTTCACCGTTGCCTGCAGAGATCTGGGCCCCAAATAAAGCCAGGAACCAGGCATGTGTGCAGCCTCCTGACTTTTAAAGATAAACAACTTAAATGCCTCAGGGATACCGAGCAGGCCGGGCCCAAGAAGACCCTGAGGAGCCATAGCTGTGGGCCTCAGGGCAGGCTCTGCTGTGGAGAGGGGGTGCCTCCCCCAGGAGAGCAGCAGGTCCAAGCTGGTTTCACGACGGGGGCTCTGCAGCTGCGGGAATAGCAGGTTAGGGGAGCTGCCTGGTGGCTGGGAGGCTGCCGGAACCTCCCAAAGGGAGACAATGAAGATGTGACCTGGACAGTGAGCAGAGACAGAAGATGCACCTGAACTTGGGAAAGGTGTAAGAGGTACAGGCAGCTGGGCCAAGCTCACACAGGGCCCTGCATCCTCCCTGAGCCCTGCTGTGGGGACCATGCCCACACGATCGTCCAGGACATCCCAGCGCACAGTGTGAGCTCTGGAGGGCAGGGCCATGCTCCCCTCCCTAAATGTCAGGCAGTGGCTGGAGCACAGTGGCTGGAGCACAGCTGCTGGTGCACAATGACTGGAGCACAATGACAGGAGCACAATGGCTGGCGCAAAGTGGCTGGCACACAGTGGTGGCGCACAGTGGCTAGAGCACAAAGGCTGGCGCACAGTGGCTGGCGCAAAGTGGCCGGTGCACAGTGGCTGGCACACAGTGGCTGGAGCACAGTGGCTGGTGCACAGAGGCTGGCGCAAAGTGGATAGTGGACAGTGGCTGGCCCACAGTGGCTAGAGCACAGAGGCTGGAGCACAGAGGCTGGAGCACAGTGGCTGGAGCACAGTGGCTGGTGCACAGAGGCTGGCACACAGTGGCTGGCACAGAGTGGCTGGAGCACAGTGGCTGGCGCACAGTGGCTGGCACACAGGGGCTGGAGCACAGTTTCTGGATTACAGTGGCTGGCCAACTGTGGCTGGAGCACAGTGGCTGGCGCACAATGGCTGGAGCACAGTGGCTGGAGCACAGAGGCTGGAGCACAGTGGCTGGAGCACAGTGGCTGGTGCACAGTGGCTGGAGCACAGTGGATGGAGCACAGTGTCTTGCGCACAGAGGCTGGAGCACAGAGGCTGGAGCACAGTGGCTGGTGCACAGTGGCTGGCGCACAGTGGCTGGTGCACAGAGGCTGACGCACAGTGGCTGGAGCACAGTGGCTGGAGCACAGTGGCTGATGCACAGTGGCTTATGCACAGTGGCTGGAGCACAGTGGCTGGCACAGAGTGGGTGACACACAGTGGCTGGCGCACAGTGGCAGGCACACAGTGGCTGGTGCACAGTTGCTAGAGGACAGTGGCTGGCGAACAGTGGCTGGAGTACAGTGTCTAGATTACAATAGTTGGCCCACTGTGGCTGGAGCACAGTGGCTGGCTCACAGTGGCTGGTGCACAGTGGCTGGAGCACAGAGGCTGGAGCACAGAAGCTGGCCCACAGAGACTGGCCCACAGTGGATAGCGCACAGTGGCTGGTGCACAGAGGCTGGGACACAATTGCTGGAGCACAGTGGCTGGCACACAATGCCTGGAGCACAGTGGCTGGAGCACAGTGGCTGGCGCACAGTGGCTGGCGCACAGTGGCTGGTGCACAAATGCTGGAGCACAGTGTCTGGAATACAGTGGCTGGCGCACAGTGGCTGGTGCACAGAGGCTGGAGCACAGTGGCTGGAGCACAGAGGCTGGAGCACACTGGCTAGCGCACAGTGGCTGGCCCAGAGTGGTTGGAGCACAGTGGCTGGAGCACGAAGGCTGGCCCACATGGCTGGTGCACAGTGGCTGGAGCACAGTGGCTGGTGCACAGAGGCTGGAGCACAGTGGCTGGTGCACAGTGGCTGGAGCACAGTGGTTGGAGCACAGAGGCTAGCTCACAATGGATGGAGCACAGTGGCTGGCACAGAGTGGCTGGCGCACAGTGGCTGGCGCACAGTGACGCACACAGTGGCTGGAGCACAGTTGCTGGCACACAGTGGCTGGCCCACAGTGGCTGGAGCACAGAGGCTGGAGCACAGTGGCTGGAGCAGATTGGCTGGAGCACAGGGGCTGTGGCACAGTGGATGGCGCACAGTGGCTGGAGCACAGGGGCTGGAGCACAGTGTCTGGATTACAGTTGCTGGCCCACAGTGACTGGCGCAAGAGGCTGGAGCACAGTCATTGGTGCACATTGGCTGGAGCACAGTGGCTGGCGCACAGTGGCTGGAGCCCAGTGGCTGGCGCAGAGGCTGGAGCACAGTAGCTGGAGCACAGTGGCTGGTTCGCAGATGCTGGAGCACAGAGGCTGGAGCACAGAGGCTGGAGCACAGTGGCTGGCCCACAGTGGCTGGAGCACAGTGGCTGGCGCACAGTGGCTGGAGCACAGAGGCTGGCTCACAATGGATGGAGCACAGTAGCTGGCACAGTGTGGCTGGAACACAGTGGCTGGCACACAGTGGCTAGAGCACAGTGGCTGGAGCACAGAAACTGGAACACAGTGACTGGTGCACAGAAGCTGGCCCACAGAGGCTGGCCTACAGTGGCTGGTGCACAGAGGCTGGTGCACAGGTGTAGTGCACAGTGGCTGGTGCACAGTGGCTGGAGCACAGTGGCTGGTGCACAGTGGCTGGAGCACAGTGGCTGGAGCACAGTGGCTGGAGCACAGAGGCTGGAGCACATTGTTGGAGCACAGAGGCTGATGCACAGTGGCTGGAGCACAGAGGCTGGAGCATAGTGGCTGGCACACAGAAGCTGGCCCACAGAAGCTGGCCTACAGTGGCTGGTGCACAGTGGCTGGCCCACCGTGGCTGGAGCACAGTGGCCGGCGCACAGTGGCTTGCCCTCAGTGGCTGGAGCACAGTGGCTGGTGCACAGAGGCTGGAGCACAGTGGCTGGAGCACAGAGGCTGGCGCACAGTGGCTGGAGCACAGTGGCAGGCGCACAGATGCTGTCGTACAGTGGCTGACGCACTGTTGCTCGAGCACATAGGCTGGAGCAAAGGGGCTGGAGCACAGTGGCTGGCCCACAGTGGCTTGCCCTCAGTGGCTAGAACACAGTGGGCCCACTCTAAGCATTAGTCTCCGGAGCAGCTGCAATAAACCTCTTCTGAGGGAGCGCACAGTCAGCCCATCGAACGTGTGTGCACAGAGCCCTCCTCCAGGCCTGGCTCTGGACTAGGCTGGGAATAGAGCAATGGAGCCCACGGGTCCCAGGTCGGCCCCTCCTGGAGCAGCCAGGAGCGTGTGGGCGGCCAGGTGAGTGACCTGGTGGCCTGCCTCGTAATGAGCCTCATGCCCACCTCAGCCAGTCACATGAGCAGGAAGAAGGACATGCTTGCTGATGGGCCAGGCTTGGATCCTGAGCCAGGGTGGGGTGTGTGTGTGTGTGTGTGTGTGTGTGTGTGTGTGTGTGTGTAAGGGGACTTCTACACACACCTGCATCCTGAGCGAGGCAAAGGGCTGGTCCCCCAAAAGAAAGCCTGCGGGCTGCGGGGGAAGGGGTGGTAGATGTTGGGTTTGCCCACTTTCCCCCTTGAGAGGTTGTGGGCTGGCCACTGGGGTCCTTGCACGGCCAGAGCACCGGAAGGCTGGAGCTCTGCAGCCCAGACCCGGGTCACGAAGTGCCTCTGCTGGGGTTCCCCAGAGGCCCCCACCAGGCCCCAGACAGGCTGAGGGAGGAGAGCCCGGCAGAGGGTCACGTTCGGATCGGGCTCAGGACCAGGCGGGGACTGAGGGTGGGCAGGGCGCAGACTCGATGCTGCGGGTCCCGGGCGGCAGGGTCCGCGTCTTGTTGGGACCCTGGGAGGCTCTGGAGCAGGCAGTGTAGGGCCCTGAGCTCAGAGAAGCTGGGGACCACCCCAGGCAGTATCTTCCAATGCTCATGGCCTCCAAGTGGGAGCACTGCCAGCCTTTCTTAGGAGAGGGAGGGGAGAGGGGAGGGAGAGGGAAGACACAGAACATCGGAGTATCAGACATGTAGTAGTGAAAGCTTCCGTTCCCAAAATTCCGCCTTAGTTTTAGGTTTTATAAATGTACTGTGTCCTAATAGTAACTGCATCTTGTAAAGTTTGGATAACAGTAGCTCAGTCTAACCCCAAACAGGGTGTGAGGAAGATGTCTAAAGTCCCTCCAACCTCAGCCTCTTCCTCCGGAAGTCCTGCTAAGCGTCTCACCTCAATCCTCTCACTTTCTGCAAAATCCAGGAGCAAGTTTGCTCCAGGCCGAGAACCAGCGCTAACCAGGCCCCCACCTGCCCTGGGCTCCCCTGCAGTTTGAAGCAGTGACTCTGGAGGCCCGGCCGGCCGGGTGGGTATTCAGAGCTAGAGGCCTCCTGTGCATTATTCGGAGGAAGAGGCGGGGAATGACTCAGAGGATGGGGCTGCTCCGACTGGGACAGGATGGGGCTCCAGACACCGCCTCTCCCTGCACACCAGGAGGACCCAGTCCTCTCACTGCCCCCTCAGCCCTGTCCTGGGCCCAGGAGGACTTGGCCTGGTTTGTTGGGGGACCATGGGCCCCTCTTTGCCCTCTCCAGGGCCGGAGCACAGCTGGACTAGGTGGCACCCTGTGGGGCATCCACAGGACCCAGCCCTGTGTGATGTAACTCAGGTGGGTGTGGGGGGTGCAGGGACCAAGACCTGGGCTTGGAGAGAGAATAACCACGTGTGAGAAACTCCCAACCAGGCCACATGCAGGCAGCTGCCACTGGGCACTGCGGGTGAGGCTGGCACTGCGGGTGAGGCTGGGCACTGCGGGTGAGGCTGGGCACTGCGGGTGAGGCTGGGCACTGCGGGTGAGGCTGGGCACTGCAGGTGAGGCTGGGCACTGCGGGTGAGGCTGGGCACTGCAGGTGAGGCTGGGCACTGCGGGTGAGGCTGGGCACTGCGGGTGAGGCTGGGCACTGCAGGTGAGGCTGGGCACTGCGGGTGACAAACGCTGGGCATCCCTCCCACAGCACTGCCCCGGGCAGCTCCAGGGCCCCCAGGGCTTGGTGGGAGCAGAGGGAAGCGACCAAGTATCGCTCCTACAACTGCGGCTCTTCCCTGAGCCCTCAGAACCGACGGGACCAGAGGCCTGTCAGCCACGGGTCCAGTTTCTCCACCATAACAGCCTCCTTCCTGTGGCTTCCTGGTGGGAGGCAGTGTGGCTGCACAGGTGGCGGCGCCTCTGCTTCCGGGCGGGAGGGCCTGTGCTGCTGTCCTGTGCATTGCTGGCCAGGCCTGCTCCGGAGCCGAGGGCGGGCTCTCCGAGGAACGCAGGACCCCAGATGCCCTGCGGGTCCTGGCTTGGCCCAGGGGGCTGCCTGAAGCCCAGGCCACTCCTGCTCCTCCCCACCTTCCCTCACTCCCCCCGCAGAGCCCTCCCTCAGCACAGCCGCAGGGACCCGCTCCCTCACCTGAGCTAGAGCTGCATAGAAAGATGGAGGTGGGGGACCAGGAGGAGGTGTGAGCCAGGCCCGGCCTGGGGTCTGGGAGGGGGCCTCCTACTCCCCGCTCCCAGACCACCTGGGCCACGGCCACACCCACTCTCACAGCCTCCCTAGGCTTTAGCAACCTTCAGGCCCAGAGAGGAGGACACTTGGGGGCAGGGCAGGTGTCCCTGATGTCACCACTGTCCTCCCTGGCCTGGGGCCAGTCTCTCCCTCTGAGGATGGCGGTGCCCTCATCTGTACAAGGGGGCCCCAGGGCCCTCCCTGGCTCCCCGCAGCACCTGCCTCTGGGAGAGCTGCACCCCCAGCCCCTGGCCCGGATTCCATTTGGTCTCAGCAGCTGGCTGCTGTCCACCCCTGCCCACTGACCCCGACCTCTGAGCCTGCCCTGCAGGGCAGGAAGTGCCCTGGAGCCACGGCTCGGGCAGCTGTGCCGAGGAGGGGCTGCAGCACCCTGGCTGGCAGCCGCCGCCCAGCCTGTGCTTGGCTGGCCCATGGAGGCCCATGGGGGCGCTGCTAGGCAGAGCGCTGCGCACTCCACCCAGACCACACACACACACACACACACACACACACACACCCCGGCCACATCTCTGACTGCCTCTGAGTCTGCTGGTATCAGTCCCCACTCCCAACTAGAACCTTCTGGGGTCCTGCGGGTGGCTCCCAGCAGGGAGACCACACAGCTGGCAGGGCCCAGCAGGCTGCCTCCGCCGCTGGCCTTCCCCACCCGCACCCTCCAATGCTTAGCGCCAGCCTCCTGGGCCTGCGGGTAGGAAGGGGCCCACGCCTTTGCCTCCAGCCACAGCTTATGACAAATTGCTCCCGTGGATTCTGAAATGGCCCAATAGTTTCCCCTTTTCCGCGTAGAAACTCGCCCGTCTCCTCCAGCCCGCCCCCCCAGCCCTGCAGCCTGCACCCTGCCTGTGCTCCTCGGAGCTTAGAGAACATTTAACCACCTGTTAAATGATTTATCCCGCGAGGCTCCGCAGCCCAGGCACCTTGTGGGCCTCCTCGAGAATTAACTAGAGCCATAAATCAAAGCGACGGGTGAGAAATTTCCAGCCGCCCAGACGGCAGGCTGTGGCGTGGGCCCAGACAGGGGACATGGCATTCTGGCGGGGAATGGCGCCCCGATGAGAGGCTAGAGCACAGGCTGGGAGCGACCTCCGGCGGCTCAGAGGGAAGTGGCCGGGGACTTCCGCTTCTAGAAGGCTCTGTGGGGACGGCAGGCAAGTCCCCTGGGCTCTTTGTCAAATGCGGGCAGCACCTTAGCTCCTGGCACGTACAGTCAGCAAAGAGCTTCCCCACCTGTTGTCTCATCCGATTTCAAAACAGCCCGGGGAGCCGGGCGCAGGCAGGGGCAGCATGAGGAGGCCGATCGGGGGTTCACCTGCCAGCCTGGGCGGGGTGGCCCTGTCCGGGGAGCCCAGCAGTGACG
Source organism: Pipistrellus kuhlii (assembly GCF_014108245.1). Taxonomy (NCBI): domain Eukaryota; kingdom Metazoa; phylum Chordata; class Mammalia; order Chiroptera; family Vespertilionidae; genus Pipistrellus; species Pipistrellus kuhlii. The sequence goes on from NW_023425551.1 coordinate 81,581,325, forward strand.
ATAGGGCCGGACGCAGCGATAGGGCCGGTGGCAAAGAGGACTGGGCGAGGCAATGCTGACTCTGGTTTGGGTCTGAGGGTGGGAGGGAGGAGAAGGTGCTAATGAGCATTCGCCATGTGCCAAACCCAGAGCCAAGCTGCAGAGATGAGCCCCCCAAATCCCTTAAGGACCTAAGGAATTGGGTGCCTGGTTCTTTAAGCCCCGTTTGAGGCTGATTTGGCCAAGGCCAGCAAGTGTCAGAGCCGGAAATGGACCCAGACTGGCCTGGCTTCACATTCTGTGCGTCCTCCCCGCTCTCAGGGCTAACACAAGCGCGGGAGTGTCCGGGGCACGGCACAGTGTCTGCTCTCCGCTGAGCGCCTTGCCTGCAGTTCTCTCCTTCCCTCCATCTTACAGGTGAGGAGACCGCGGCCCCTAAACCCCCAGCTCTAAGGAGCAGTGCCAGGCCTCGGGCCCAGGCCCTCTGCCCAGAGCCTCAGTGTGTACCGGCCACACAGCAGCCACCCGTGTTCGGAGACTCTGTGTGGACGGCTTGGTGGCAGCCCCTTCCAGGCGGGAGTGAGGCCCTGCCTTGGAGGGAGAGGAGAATTCCACGCGGAGGGCTCAAGCCGGATGCTCAACACCAGGCTAGGCCCGGCAGACAGAGTGCTGAGGGGAGGCTGCAAGGCTCCCTCGGGCTCTGTGCCCCAGCCCATGCCAGAGCTGGGGCGGCAGGCCTCAGTGGGCCCCAGGCACCCAGTCCTTTAGGGTCCAAGGCAGAGGGGCGGGGCCAGAGCCTGGATCGTCTCAGTCCTGGACGGTGGGTGCCCTCAGGGAACGTCTGCTCCCCACGTTTCTGTGATGGTGCTAGGCCGCCTTCCTCCCTCAGCAGCGAGGCCTCCCCGGGAGGCTGGGAGCCGGGGCCCAGTGGACAAGGTGCTGCACCCTCAAGGCCAGTCATGTCCCTCAGGACCCCAGCCCTGGCCCCATCCTCTAGAAATGCCCTGGAAGTGCCAACATTGGGCGCCCAGAATGCGTCATCCCAAAAGCAGAACAAAAACCCTTTCTGCGTCATGAATTTGTGATTTGAAAAATCCCAAGTTTGGAGGAAAGAGTAGAAGGCCCGCTGGAGCCAGTGAGGCCTCCCAAAGGCCTGTGGGAAGTGGCATTGAAACATCAATGCCCCCGCAGCAGGCAGGGCCAGCCACCCTCCTGTACCGTGGCAGCCTCACCCGCCGTGTCTCCCCCACGCTGCCTACACCCCCTTGAGCCTCAGGATCCTTTGTCCCACCAGGAGTGGCCTCCGGGCAGCCGGGTGAGCCCGGGTCCTTCCCACAGGCGGCAGGGCTTGGTCCAGGTGAGGTGTCCCTGCCTGGCTGGTCATCCCAGGTCTGCCCCACCCAAAAGGCAGGGCTTAGACACCCTCCTGCCCAGACTACCTCTTCCCAGTGTCAATTCAGCCAGGCTCACAAGGTCACCACGCCCCCTAGTGTCTGCTCAGGCGCTTCCCAGGTTTGGAGCCACTCTGGGAAAAAGGGCAAGAGATACCCCAGGGGTCCAAACCAGTGCTGAGGAGGGCAGGGCATGTTCTCAACCCCACCTGCCCACCCTGTGGGCCCAATGCTGCCCTCTTACCAACCCGGAGCCCTCTGAGCCCGAACCTTCCACCTGACACCGTCTCCTCCCCATCAGGTCCTTCCCATTCTGGGCCTGTTCGTAGGCCGGATCCTAGCTGATCGTGACGCAGAATGTCAGGGCCAGAGGGGCTCAGAGAGCCATTTCGTCGCAGGTGTGAGGACTGAGGTGACGGGCCACTGGCGCCGAGGTCGGCTTTCTGGCACAGTGGCTGGCGGAGTCCGTGTCTGCTTTCCAGAGCGGGGCTTGCCTCACTGGACAGGACCCCACTCCGCCCCTGGCCCCCAAAGACCATGGCGGCTTCCACCTGGGCCCAGGGGGCAGGCTGGCTGGTGGAGGGACAGCGTTCGCACAGAGGAGCGCAGTGCGCTCAGGGCACGGCCAGCCTCTGGCAGAGTGAGGCGAGTGTGCTGGCCTCTGAGAGTGGGCTTGGAGCCACTCTGAGTGACATTATCAAAGCGCTCCACGCAGATGGCACGATTCGGAGGCTTCCGGACGAGGGGAGAGGAAGGTCGTTCCCAGGTTAACCTGGGCCAGGTCAGCGGCCCCTGCCAGGAGAGGGCGGGGCTAAAGCCTCGTGCAGGGGGTGGGGAGAGGGAGGCCTGATGCACATAGACCTTGGACTCAAGGCCCAAAAGGAAGGACCCGCCCCTCCTCACAGCTCTGTCCTGGAGCACCTGCCCCACGAGTGAGTGGCACGGAGGCTGGCAGGCTGTGACTCAACTCAGCGGCCTCTGCTAACACGTGTGCTGTCGGAGCTGGGAGGGAGGAGGCCCTGCCCAGCTCTCCCCTCTAGGTCCCGGCCCCACCCCCACTCCCGGGGAGCCGGCTGTGTGGGGGGGACTGTGGAGACCCACTTCCAGCTGCAGCGGGAGGGCCTCTAGGGGCCTGGGTGCCGGGAGGTGGTGGTGGTCTCTGCGCCTCCAGAGGCCCAGGGCTCAGAAAAACTGGAGCAGATGCTGAGCCTGAGTCTTGGGAGGACAACCTCCTGTGATGTTTGGGGGTGCAACTGGAGGGGGCTGGCCTCACACAGAGCGCGGGAGAAAGCCAGTGCCTGGGATCCCCCTTCCCGCCCCCCCCCCCACACACACACACACACTTGTTTTCAGCGTGCACTGGTAGTTGTGCACCGTTTCTGCTTTGCTGCGGACCGGCTCATGCATGGAGCCAGGGAGGCGGCAGGGACACAGCACAGTGACCCCTGTTCCCAGAGAAGGCCGAGGCTGAGAGAGGCCAGCACCAGCAGGGGCCAGGCGGGGCCAGGACAGGCGTTCACACTCCCCACGCCCGCTCCCCATCCCTTCCCAGCCTGGCCTTCACACAGCAGGCCTTTTGCAACCCCCACCAACCCTGTCCCTGGCCCCAGTCCTTCCTACGCAGCATCAGAACACAAGACCCAACCCTCTAACTGAATTGCCAGCAAGCTTGTTCCACCCAATCCCAAACCGAACTCCAGTCCCTGCAGCTGCCCTGAGCCCGCCCTCACCAGTCCCGCCCTGGCCCAGGTGTGTGAGCGCCCTCTAGTGCTCCGGGAAAGCCCTGCTGGGCAGTGTGTGGGTCAGCGAGTTAGGTTAAGGCCATGCAGTGAGTGCGGAGTGGAGCCTGGAGCCAGGTCCCCGAGGCCCTGGAGTTTCCCAGGAGCCTGGAAGGTGGGGGCGAGGAGATGGCAGTGGGCAGCCAGGCCGGTGGTATTGTCACCCCTGGCCGCATGCCCCTGAGGATGCCCTCCCGGAGCCCCGCAGGGTCTGAGAAGTCAGCAGCCCAGTGATCCTAGTCCTTCCCAAGGGGAAAGCCGAAAGCCACCCATCAGGCCAGTGGCAAAGCTCGGGTCCCCTGACAGCGTCCTGCCCCCCCAAGGCCCACACTCCCCCTTTCCCACTTAGCGGGGGGGGGGGGGGGTGTTAGGGCAGCAGAGCAGGTGGGAGGAGAAATAAAGCGGGAAGCTGCAGAAGACCCCAGACGGTGGGACACCGGTTTCCGATCCTCACCGTGGAGGAGAGCTGGAAATACGTCTGGGCCCAGAACTCAGCCGTACTTACCGGAGCCACGGTTAACATGGGTCACCGGAGCTAACTAACCTGTACCTGCCCGCCCCGTCTGTGTGGTGGGACCGCACGGCTACTCAAGATGCTGCATCCCGTTAGGATGGGATGAGGGATGCCTGGCTCCTGGTAGGGGCACCTGGCCTAGATCCCCCTGTCCCCACCTGCCTCTGGGCACCTCTGGGCAGTCACCTCTGGGCAGCTGCCTGCACCTGCCTCTGTAGCAGCAAACTCAGGATCACACCCGCAGGTGTCTTATTCACACGAACAGTGGTGGGGTGTACAGGGTGACACCCTGAGTCCTCGGGAATGACCAGAAGGCCCACCGAGAGTGTTCAGCCCTGCCCGCCTCTGGGACATTCTGCTGGCCCTTCAGGTGTGGCTGGCAAGGCCCCAGGGCCTGTGTGCAGACGCCAAAAGCTTGAAGAAGCCCTGCAGGCTGGAGAATGAGGAGTGACCCGGGCACAGGACCTGGGAAGGGGCCAAGGAGGAACCCCCTGCGGGGTGTGTGTATGTGTGTGTGTGTATGGGGGGGGGGTGCCCAGGCGGAGGAGCAGCCAGCATTCCCGGGCTGGCAGAGGGGATCCCGCAGGAGAAGCTTAATGGCCAGATGGCAGAGGGAAGGCACGCCTGCAGCCTCCTCTGGGAGAATTAATTACGCCTTCAATTAGCGCAGGCCTGCCCTGCCTGCTCCAAGGGCGCCCGGCCCGGCTGCCTGCCCGAGCCAGGAGCTAATCACTCACCCGCTAATGAGCTCAGCAGAGAGACAGCCAGAACCACCTCCTGCCGCCCCCGCCTGCCCACCGGGCTCCGGCCAGGACGCGGGGGGCAGAGGTGCCTCTCTGGATCCCCTCACCCGCTGAGATGAGCCACATCGTGGGCCAGTGCACACAGCATGGCAGGGTGGACCCCTCGTCCCCGGGACCGGTGCACCTGTGAACGTTCCCGGAAGGAAGGACGGAACCGCAGCATGTTGGCAGGAAGGCCCGAGGGTTTCACTGCGCGGGGCACTGGGGCAAAGGCGAACAAGAGCCCAGCCCTGCCCTCCAGGAGCTCCGGACCCAGTACGGGGCGGGGAGTGGGGAGCAGAGAGACCTGAGCCGGACTCTCCACGGAGCGTCCAGGGCGGTGCTGTCACCAGCAGCCCCTCCAGGAGTGGAGAGAGGGTCTCAGCGCAAGTGGGAGAGCAGCTGGGAGGGCCAGGCGAACAGAAGGCCTGAGTCATAGCCCTTGGTCTCTGGGGTGGCAACCTAAGGCCCAGAAAGGGCAGGTGACTGGCCCAAGGTCACACGGTTATTCTGGGGCGGGACCAGAACCCGAACTCAACCGCCCTCTGAGGCTGTGAAGAGCGTGACTCCCCAAATTGAGCAAGGCGACTGGGGCCAGAGAGTCAGTACCTGGGCATTGAGTGGAGCTCTCCTGGCCTTCTCCGCCCAGGAAAGACCGGCCCCGAGGGTCCTTACACACACACCCCCTGGCAAGCATCACTGAGAGTCCGCACACCTATAGGGGGCGCTCTGGAGCAGCGGCTCCCAGCTTCCCCCTGCCCTTACTTTCCTGCTCCTTCTGGCTGCCCTGCCTGCTCCCACCCCCTGCTCAGCACCCTCAGCCATTCCCCCAGCACCCAAGGCTGCCCCTCCCAGCACCGGCCAGGGCCAGGCTTATACCTGCTGCTCAGACACAAACTGCCCCCGAACCACCCGGGGAGCTGGTTCAGTGCAGATGCCCAGCCCCACCCAGGACCCAGGACCAAAGCCTCTAGGAGTGGGTCATAGGAGTCTGCATTTAAAATAAGTCATGCAGATCTCGACGGTTTGGCTCAGTGGATAGAGCGTCGGTCTGAGGACTGAAAGGTCCCAGGTTCAATTCCGGTCAAGGGCATGTACATTGGTTGTGGGCACATCCCCGGTGGGGTGTGCAGGAGACAGCTGGTTGATGTTTCTCTCTCATCGATGTTTCTAGCTCTTTATCCTTCATAGAGGGTGTGTAGGAGAGAGCTGATCAATGATTCTCTCTAATCATTGATGTTTCTATCTCTCTCTCTCTCCCTTCCTCTCTGAAATCAATAAGTAAATACACACATATGTATACATAAATAAATAAATAAATAAATATGCCATTCAGGGCGTTTTCCATAAATGTTTTAAGTAGATGCATGCATACAGAAAAGTGTACAAGCCATAAGCATGTTGCTCAATGCATATTCACAAGTCGCACAGCTGCTTAATCTACGCCAGATCAGGAAACAGAACATGAATGGTCCTCAGGAACCCTCAGGCCCCTTCCCACTGCCCTGACTTCTAACAGCATAGGCCGGTCTTGCCTGCCTTTGAACTTCATGCGAATGGGATCACACACGCTGTGTCTGGCCTCAGTGCTGGGTGCAATGCGGTTTCTCTCCTCGCAGCCGAGCAGCGTCCAGCCTGCGGCTGAAGCAGTTTATCTGGGCTGTCCTGTCGCTGGGCACAGGGCTGTCTCCAGCTTTCGGGCATCAAGGGGGTTGCCCTGAAAATTCTGTTAATGTAGCTCCTGGACACTTGCTCGCATTTATGAGGGGCGCGTGCCCCGGAGCGGAATGACCTCGTGTTTGGGCTCCGCAGACACCGGGAGGGAGCTTCCCAGGGCTGGGCTCCGCCAGCAGAGCCCCGCCGATCTGCTCCTCACCGGGAGGGACACTCTCTTCATCGGAGCCGTCCCGCTGGGTGCGCGGTTTTACACTCTGGTTGGCATGTCCCTGGTGACCAGTGGCGTTGGGCACGCTCCATGTTTATTGGGCGTGTGGCACGCTCTTTTATGAAGCACCTGTTCAGATCGTTTGCCAATTTAAAACCAGATTGTCTGTCTTTTCCTCACTGGGTTACGGGGGTTCTGGATACACTCTGGGTCCCAGTGCTTTGTGGGATATGAACGTATTACAGATGTCTTCTTCAACCTGGTGACTTGCCTTTATGCTCTACTGGTGTCCGTTCACTTGGATGTAGTCCCAGTGATCCACTCCCCCTTTGGGGGAGCATTCCTGTGTCCTGGGTCCACGTGATTTTACGCGCATGGAAGTTGAGGTGGGAGTGAAGCGCTTCCAGATGGACGACAGTCTTGTTCTTGCCAAACCCCCTTCCTTCTCAGCCGGAGACGCAGGCTCCTCGGAATCGCACCGGCCTCTCTGCCTGAGCACTGACCCTGCCATCGGCCGTGTATGTTCTGACCGGGCGTCTGCTCGGCCGGCCACTGGACCGGGTGCTCTGCATGGAATAGATGGGCCATGGAGTAAGGCCATGGGCCACGTTGGCACCTGACCCCTGCGCCCTGGCCACCGTGATTGGACAGGAGCAAACCACTCTGAGCCAATCAGGCTCTCTCCTGGGGGTCTGGGATCTGTCCTGAGGGGCACTACTGGGTCCAGACTCAGGACAGATGGGGCTGGGGCTGCACATCTGGTCTGCGGAGGAAGCAGATGTGCGGAGAAGCAGGGCGAAGGATGGAGTGAGGACACTGCCAAGGTCACCCCTCGCCTCCTGGTTCTTGGCCCTCATGCTGCACTCCCGCCTGGGGCGGTGCAGACCCCAGCATTTTCCAACGGCCCCCTTTTTGTTCGGGTGACTGCTGCCTCGCTGCCAGCAGAGTCCTCACTAAGATGTGACTGTCTCCTTGAACCCTCCGGGCGATGGACTCGCCCCTTTTTAGAGACGAAGAGGCTGAGACTTAAAAGATGGCAAATGCTTTTCTCCAAACCTGGCTGCTGCTTGTCCAGGTGTCTCAAAGCCCGCTCCTGTTCCCCACAGCTCAGGGCCACGCATGCTGGGCCTGAGAGCCAGGGTTCCCAAAGTGTGTGCCGTGGAACCAGGGCTGAGGACATGAGCCTGGGGGTAGGGAGGGGGGATTTTGGTTCCTGATCAGCTTTGGGGACACGTATTGAACAGGATATTCTCCACGGCAGAGCATGTCAGAGCCGTGGCCAGAGGGACCATGTCGGGAGTCTATGGAATGGCGATTTTCTCTAACTCCTGTGATCGTGGGACCCTTTTATTCGGAGCATTTATGGGATTCACGTTTTATGCAAAGGAACCAAATTTCCCCTCCCCGTCCCTAGCTGGCCCCTGGGAAGGGGTGTCCTGGGCAATAATAGGACATGTCCATCCCCCTGGGAGTGTGGCCCCAGGCCAGCTACACTGGGTCTGCTGGTGAACCTGCTTCCGGGGGCTTGGGCCTGTGCTCCCCTGGAGGAATCAACCACAATCGAGCTTCTGAACACCCCAAGGGGTTGACGGGCCTCACCTCCAGCTCCACCGGGCCACCCACATCCCCCCAGGTTCCGCCCAGCAGCCCCTTCTCCCCAGGAATGAGCCCGGAAGGGCACAGGAGGAAAGGGGGAGGAAAGAGGCAGGACTAGAGAAAGGGGAAGAGGGCAGAGAGGAATGAAACAGGGTGAAAACACACACACACACACACACACACACACACACACACACGGGACTCTGGAAAACGCCAGGCGGTGGAAAACCCAGGTGGAAGGCTGCCAGGTGGACGGGCAGCATGGAGCCAGGGAATGCGCCCAAAGAGGGCGGGCACCCACAGGAGCCATGAGCACCCATCCCATTGTCCCCCTCCCGCCGCCCCCTACCGAGCCTGCTAAGGCCACAGTGCAAACAGCACTGGGCGAGGTGGGGAGGGGGGAGCTGGGCTGAGGGGGTGGAGATTGTCCAGTGCAGGGAGGCCCGGGAGAAGGAGGGGGAAGCAGGGAGAGGGGCGGCAGATGAAAACGCAGGGCAGATCCAAGGCCTGGGAAGAAGGAAGAGGCGAGGGGAGGGGAGCCTGGGGGTGGCAGCCGCTCTGCGCAGCCCCTCCTAGAAGCAGGTCCTCGTCCAGGTCCAAACCCCGGGTCTCTCAGGGTCAAACAGCCCACGGGGGGGGGGGGGGGGGGGGGGGGAGGCAGCTGGAGTGCAGCCCCTGCAAGAGACAGGGGTGCCCTCCCACTCCCCCTGCTCCCCAAATCTGCTGTGCGGATGGCTCTCCGCTGAGATCAGCTCAGCAGCCCCCTCTGTGTGCACAGCCCTCCCTTTATACAAGCGCGGGCGCTGGGAGGTTGGGAACATAAATCAGTGCAGGCAAAGGGCCCTCGCCCAAAGGCATGCTCCGCTGAGGACCCTGGAGGCGTCCTCTCCGCCAGGAGCAGCTGGCCCTTGGCTTTCCTCTAAAAGCAGATGCGCAGACGCAGAGGCGGTTGGAAGCGGGCGCTCTGTCTGGAGGATTCATCGGGGACATTGTGGCCGGACCAGGACAGGAGCGGGGCTGCCTCGGCCTCCCAGACCCCAGGGTTGGGGGAGCTCGCCGGCCCTCACCCCTCCCTCTCTGCCCCACCCCTCCAATCTGGTGGCTCTGAGGGTGGCTGGGCACTCAGAGAACACCCAGGCCTGCCTGTCGCCCAGCCCTGCCAACCCTGGGCCTGCCTCCCTCCCCACCAGCTGCCGCTGGTCCTGGCAGAGGGGTGGGAGGGGTGGGGGACAGGGGGAAGGCACCGCCCTGCTCGTTCCAAGCCCAGCAGTGCCAGCTCCTCAGGCCAGATGGAGCCGGAGCACTGAGACCGGCCAGGGAGAGTCATGTCTGAGGCGGGAAGCCCATCGCGGGGAGAGGCAGCTGCCAGAGATCAAAGCCGAGTCCGTGCCCTGCCCCTCCATCATCATTGGAGAGGCAGAGGGGAGAGCCAGGGCAGGAGCGGGGCTGGGGAGCGATCGGGAGGTGAGGGCAGTCCAAGGCCCTCTGAGCCCAGGGTGTGGGGGGCAGGGTGTGGGCTCCAGGCACGGGCCATGTGCCAGGGAAGCTTCCTGGAGGAGGAGGCGTCGTAGCTGAGCCCTGAGAAGCATGGCCGGCACCTGGACGTGCCTGGGTGGGCAGACCTGGAAGGGGAGACTGAGCCTGGGGGCTTAACAGAAGGCAAGACTCCCCTGGGAGGAGCCTTGAATTCGGACCCTTCACAAAGTGCCCCGATGGGTGCACACGGGAGGGGGGGGCGTGGAGGGGGGCGCGGCGACCAAAGAGGCTCATTGTTGTTCGTAGGGAAAATGGTACGATAATTAATAAACAACAAAACAGGAATACATCCCGTTTTGTGCACTCACAACTGGAACCCCACGCTCGCCCCGCCCTGCGGATGGGCCCGGGAAGGCTTGCTGGAGGGCGGCCTCGCAGAGCCTTGAAGGAAGGGGTGGAGGGAGGCTGCAGGCCTGGCAGGCCCAGGCGGGCCCTCCCTGTCCCAGGACTTGCCCCCTCAGCCGCTGCCCCTTCTCTGACGGCTCAGTCAAGCCTGCCGCCTCCCTGCTCGGTGGCTTTGCTCTCAGTGACGGAATGCTCGGTGTCTGCAGAGAGAGTGAATGAAGGAGCCCACCTCCCCTGGCGGCCAGCCCAGGGAGGGCAGCCACGGAGGCCCTGGGATTTCGGAGGAAGTGTGGACAAGCACTTGGTTTTTGTACCCGTTTGGGGGAAGGAGGAGCGGGGCAGGGAGCTGGGAAGGGGTGCCAGGGCAGGGCTGGGTGTAGAGCAGGCCATCTGGAGCCAGGGGGACGGCTGGAGCTCACAGCAGGCGAGTGTGGAGGGGAAGGGGCCCGGCATGGAGCCAGACCTTGTCTCATCAGCGTGGCCCCTCTCCCAGCCCGGACCCTCTGGAGCCCCGTGCCCTCCTCCGCCTCCCCGCCTCCTCCCTG